>NC_092152.1:66259492-66441992 GCF_045791955.1 Oncorhynchus clarkii lewisi | reverse complement strand
GTTTCCCCATGCGTGACAGAACACTGAGCCAATCACGGCGCAACTTGAGAACACTACCAACCCCTTAGCTACGTATTTTCCTCTGGCTGCCCCACCACCACAGAAACCACTGAGCTAGGCTGAATCCCCTGAATTTTGGAACTGCCCTACTCAAGAAAGCAAAAAAGAGACCAACTTTGTATGCCGGTTTATTAACTCAATTATATTTTAGTTTTTTACGTTGTTTGTGAACTGATATGTGACACGTATTAATGCCAAAATAACATGCAAAACAGGCAACAACAAAAAAGCAAAACAGGTGGAGCTCAAAACCGCCCTGAATGAGGGGTTGCCCCTGCTTGTATTTAATGGCTAGGTATCTGGGGTGTAAAGTAAACAAAATAAACCTACATAGGTGATTTTATGTATCCTTTTTATCCCATTGCAGGTCAAAACCCTGTTTTGACACTTAAAAATACTTCAACAAGCAACATTGTGCAGGTTTACTGAATAGGCAAATTCTCTCAACCCTGTGCCTGTCACCAATCACTAGATGTGCACAAATAGGTCTAAAGATATCAGGAGTGGCCAGCCCAATGAGCCCAGTGCATTTTCATGTTTTTTCCATTTCATCTGAATGACATGCAGATGTTCAGGTTGTAAGTAAGGTAGTAAAGCTTATTTATCTGGGTAATGGATGGCTGATTGGAGAGGAGATGGAGACTGCTAGTAATCCCAGGTGAGCCTCCCAGCTGCTGTGTCCTTGAATGAATCACTAATTTGCTTCAGTAAATACTCAGCTGGCTACATAAATGCAAACTTAATGAGGCCGTGTCATTCATTTGCATGTTAGGGGATTGGTTGGTTCCATACTCTTTACTAGCTAGCTAATCCACCTTGTGTAATTATGCTCCTTACTAATGTAATCCATAGCATGCTAGCATTGTTAGCCATAAGCTTATGTTTTGTCAATCCCGGTCATTATGCTTTCAGGAAGATAATCAGCCAAATATGGCCTCCTCTATGATGTCTAGAGAGGAGGTACACAGCACAGCCATGTCATGGCGTGTTCTGTCTAAACAGGCCCGTTGGGGCCAGAGAAGGTTCTAGAAGCCTCTGTCTCTCTGGTATGACCAGTCATGTGGCATCACTTCCCATTATTATCAGGATGAGAGGAGCCCCCTCCACACTCTACAAACAACCCTAAAATAGGCAACTCCATATCTGACCAGTTAGAGTCCTATGATATTATCCCATATTGACCTACAGTATCTATCATATAATACATATACTGTCTGCAAGGAACGTGATCATGTTGTTTTCAAGGGTGGGTTTTTAGATGTAGGATATTTGTTCTGTATGTAGGGCAGTGCAATGAAGTGTTGAGTAGTGTCTGGCTGTTCCCAGAATGGGACCCTCTGTGTGAAACCTAAGGTCAGTTGGTGGCGCTCTCTCTCTCATGCTCTGACCGTCGACGTGACTCATCTCCAGGGTCCCAGCTCTCTGTGTGTGTGCTGTGAGTGGAATGCAGGGAGTGGGGGAAAGCCGGGGGGTTTTCTAGGCAGGGGGAGGGGGTTAATAGCATCAAGTCTTAAAATCTCAGGAAAATGAGTGTGTGTGTGTGTGTGTGTGTGTGTGTGTGTGTGTGTGTGTGTGTGTGTGTGTGTGTGTGTGTGTGTGTGTGTGTGTGTGTGTGTGTGTGTGTGTGTGTGTGTGTGTGTGTGTGTGTGTGTGTGTGTGTGTGTGTGTGTGTGTGTGTGTGTGTGTGTGTGTGTGCGCGCGCGCGAGAAGAGGAACAAGAAGAGTAATAACATACTGTTGTGTAGTAGCGTGGATGAGCGGTTAAAGAACAGGTTTAGAGACCAGTTCAGGCTGCTGTGGAGTGGAATAGCAGGGGGCCAGACAGAGTCTCTCTATAGCTCTGCATGGTGCATAGCATACCCAGAGAAGAGCTGCACTGGGGAGCAGGCCACATGCCTCTGGTTGTTTTTAGCAGTGAAGCCAAGCCCCTCTTCCAGAGGCCAGCTCATCTGACCACTCTCTCTGGGCTCACCATCTCAGTGAGCCCATTCTGCAGGTCTGGAACCCCAATGGAGAATTTAACCCACTTGGCTTGACTGACTGGAGCTTTAGTGGCCCTGTTAATTTCTCCCATGTTCCCTCTGTCCCACAGACACGCGATTAGCTTGCCTGTGATTGATTGTTCCCTGACAGTGCTCCTCTGTAGATTTAGTCTGGTTGTGCACTGTGACTTATTTTAAAAGGCATTATCCAGGAGTTGATGAGGCTAAATGTGCCTGGCATTTTCAGAAACATTCATGTGGGAAGAGATCAGTAAGGGGGGGGGGCGATCAGTAGGGGAGGGAGAAGAGATCAGTAAGGGGGAGGCGGGAAGAGAAGAGATCAGCAAGGGGGGGCGAAGAGATCAGTAAGGGGGGGGCGATCAGTAGGGGAGGGAGAAGAGATCAGTAAGGGGGAGGCGGGAAGAGAAGAGATCAGCAAGGGGGGGAGAAGAGATCAGCAAGGGGGGAGAAGAGATTAGTAAGGGGGGGCAAGATAAGAGATCAGTAGGGGGGGCAAGATAAGAGATCAGTAAGGGGGAGGCAAGAGAAGAGATCAGTAAGGGGGGGGGGGGGGGGCAGGAGAAGAGGGGGAGAAGAGATTAGTAAGGGGGGGCAAGATAAGAGATCAGTAGGGGGGGCAAGATAAGCGATCAGTAAGGGGGAGGCAAGAGAAGAGATCAGTAAGGGGGGGAGAAGAGATCAGTAAGGGGGGGATCAGTAAGGGGGCAAGAGAAGAGATCAGTAAGGGGGGGAGAAGAGAAGAGCTCGGTAAGGGGGAGAGAAGAGATCAGCAAGGGGGAGGGGAAGAGATCAGTAAGGGGGAGAGGAAGAGATCAGTAAGGGGGAGGGGAAGAGATCAGTAAGGGGGGGGGGGCAAGATAAGAGATCAGTAAGGGGGGGGGCAAGAGAAGAGATCAGTAAGGGGGGGAGAAGAGATCAGTAAGGGGAGGGAAGAGAAGAGCTCAGTAAGGGGGGGGAAGAGAAGAGATCAGTAAGGGGAGAGAAGAGATCAGTAAGGGGGGTAAGGGGGAGGGGAAGAGATCAGTAAGGGGGGGAGAAGAGATCAGTAAGGGGGACAAGAGAAGAGATCAGTAAGGGGGAGGGGAAGAGATCAGTAAGGGGGTGGGGAAGAGATCAGTAAGGGGGAGGGGAAGAGATCAGTAAGGGCCCTCTAAGAAATAGGCTGTATTTTTCTGAGAACTTGTAAGTATTTGGAGTGTGATACAGATGGGTTTACATAAGCATTGCTCTCTCTCCCCCTCTCTCCATCCCCCTCCTCTCTCTGGCACTCACTTGCTCTATCACTCTTCCTCCCTCCCTCCACTCTTTTGCTGTATCGCTCCCTCTCTCTCCCCCTGTAGATATCCCTCACTCCCTTCGCTCTCTATCTATCTCTCTCCCTTGATCTCTGTCCCTCCCATGGCTCTCTCTCTCCCTCTATCTTCCTTCTCTCCCTCTCTTCATGCTAGGTTGACGATATTCTCCCTAGGTATTTCCGGGAAGTGAATGAACAGAGTGTAGCTAGTTGTGTGTGTGTGTATTTGTATCTCCCCATCTCTGCCTGCACCTCCCAGAGATGCCCTGGCTTGCAGGAGAATGCAGAGAAGGGCTGTTTCTGAAGGGGGAGGTGTAGCAAGGAGTACTGGGTGTAGAGGTCAAAGGGCACCAGGATGAGTAATGCAGACATCCCGATTCTCGAGCTGCAACACACATACATGTACAGAGTTTGTGTCAACGGACATGGATATGAATACATCATTATTGGACGTAGCTACCCTGTGTCTGCCCCGCCTCCTGTTTGTTGTGATGCTGAGTTTGCCGACTGTCAGCTGTACGGAAACACGTGGACAAATCCCTTTTCCACTCCGTGTGTTGTGGAAAGGTTAACACTAATTGTTTCAAGCTAACGTTAGCGAACATAAGATGGACATTCAGTGGGCTCTAAAGTGCCAGCAGTTCATTTGCTAGTGAAAGAAATGCAAATACGAAAAATAACTGGTCGCATTTGTGCGCGTGTAATATACATTTAATTCTGTTAGTTGTATTTTCCACGTAACATTACGAGGGTCACGCAACCTGATACACTGTAACTATGATCCACGTCACCAAAAGTATAATCAGAAATGACAAGTATTCCTCTACTATAGAGACTTGGGGGCATGTGCTAAGAAAAATGTTAGAGATAATTATCTCCATTCTACACTGTACATGAAGTGAAATAAACATACAGACAATCTGTGCTAATTCCACAAAACATATATTTATTTGATATGTTCAGTTCTTATCAGTATGAATCTTTTAGGTTTTGTAGATAACTTTTCAGAGGACTGAACCAGGTGTGATCCATAATGTTTGTCTAAGCACATGAATCTCCAATTTGCCACGCGCGTGACAGGGTTGGCAATGACGGTTTTCCGCTGAAAGATCTTTACAGAGCATAGAGGCCAATGGTTGGGATAGAGGGTGTGAGTCTGCATGCGTGCCATATTCAGTATTAGTGGAGGCTTTGGATTTTGGTGCAGAACATGCAGCTTGCACTTCTGTCTTGCCCCCCCCCCCCCCCCCCCCCGTACCATAGCCCAGTTTGTAAACAGTCCATAGATCCCATCCTAGCAGTTAGCCCCACATTACCCCACTGTCGAGCCCTCTCTAAGCCCTCAGGCATTTGGCAGAGTACGCGTGGAGATGGCAAAATCGTGGTCCTGCCAAGCCCCCAGTTCCCACAGTGTTCATGTTTACTGTGTTCTGTTTTCCCCTCACCTCCACCCCTCAGAGACCATGGTGGTAAACAGGTATTTACAAAATAATCCCAGGTCTATGTTGTGGGTAATTAGGTGCTTGTCCCTGGTGGGCTAGCCTGTTCCCTGGGCCCCGAGGTGGGCTAGACTGCTCCCTGGGCCCCGAGGTGGGAGAAAGGAGGAGCAGGTGCCAATTACAGTGCAATCAAGCCACACCTCCTGTACTATCTCTCTGTGTGTACCACCTTCACTGCTCTGTGTGTGTGTGTGTGTGTGTGTGTGTGTGTGAACTGCCCTGCCCTATGGGACAGGCCATGGAGGCTTTTCTTCCTTTTTTCTGCATTGCCAACACCAGAAGTTGCACTAATAGGTTTTTGTTGCCTTCCTTAGAATGGCATTTCCTCTGCTGAGTGGTGTGAGTGGGGACACTCACGCCTGCTTATTAGAAGGACTTCTTAGGCCTACATGTTCTTGCTATTGTTGTACACACACACACACACACACACACTGGAATAGCAGCAGCCCACCATGCTTGTCTGTAATCTTATTGTTTTAATGATGCAACCTGTGGTTTAGAGGTTCCAGCAGCAGCCATTTGTTGAGAGGAGCAAGGGCCTCTCTGCTCTTGGCTCTCCCCTTCCCTCAGCCTGATCTTGGCCCTCAGGCCTGGTTCACTGCTCTCTCTCTCTTCCCCAGCCTCATGTCTCCATGACAGGCTGCTTTACGGCAGGCACTCTATCCCCTAGGCTCCCCCCTCTCATCCTGCTTTACAGCACACTGACACTCTCTAGACTCCCACATCACACGAGAGAGAGGAAGGCAGGAAGAACGAGAGAGGACGACTGCGAAAGGGAGAGAGGAAAGAGAGCGCAGTCAATGATGCACAATGGTTGTGACTTGTGCAAATATGCGTGGTTGATGAGGCTAAATGAGGTAGAGGTGTTTCTGTGGGTTGAGTTGTGTTTTCCACAAAGTTGTTTTGGAGTTTAGTGGGTGTGGTGGATGAAACCATGTGTGTGATACAAACATGATCTTTCTGTGTGGTTCTCAAAGGTTTGCACAGCTGTGTGTGTGTCTCATGCGCACGGCTGTGTGTAGACTGTCTGTATGAATTAGCTGCAGCGCTTGTGCTCATGTCAGCTGGCTCTTATTTACATTCCAGCCAGGTGTTCCATTAAAGTGAGCTGATTTGGACTCAACACACAGAAAAAGCACTGTGGACAGTCCCCTGTCTCCAAATGACAACGCTTCAACTTTCCCTTTTACTACATGATAAATGACATCATAAAATGAACTGTTGTTCATATCAAATCAAATCAAATCAAATGTTTTTATATAGCCCTTCGTACATCAGCTGATATCTCAAAGTGCTGTACAGAAACCCAGCCTAAAACCCCAAACAGCAAGCAATGCAGGTGTAGAAGCACGGTGGCTAGGAAAAACTCCCTAGAAAGGCCAAAACCTAGGAAGAAACCTAGAGAGGAACCAGGCTATGTGGGGTGGCCAGTCCTCTTCTGGCTGTGCCGGGTGGAGATTATAACAAAACATGGTCAAGATGTTCAAATGTTCATAAATGACCAGCATGGTCGAATTATAATAAGGCAGAATAGTTGAAACTGGAGCAGCAGCACAGTCAGGTGGACTGGGGACAGCAAGGAGTCATCATGTCAGGTATTCCTGGGGCATGGTCCTATGGCTCAGGTCAGTTGAAACTGGAGCAGCAGCACAGCCAGGTGGACTGGGGACAGCAAGGAGTCATCATGTCAGGTAGTCCTGGGGCATGGTCCTAGGGCTCAGGTCCTCCGAGAGAGAGAAAGAGAGAAGGAGAGAATTAGAGAACGCACACTTAGATTCACACAGGACACCGAATAGGACAGGAGAAGTACTCCAGATATAACAAACTGACCCTAGCCCCCCGACACATAAACTACTGCAGCATAAATACTGGAGGCTGAGACAGGAGGGGTCAGGAGACACTGTGGCCCCATCCGAGGACACCCCCGGACAGGGCCAAACAGGAAGGATATAACCCCACCCACTTTGCCAAAGCACAGCCCCCACAACACTAGAGGGATATCTTCAACCACCAACTTACCATCCTGAGACAAGGCTGAGTATAGCCCACAAAGACCTCCGCCACGGCACAACCCAAGGGGGGGGGGGCGCCAACCCAGACAGGATGACCACATCAGTGACTCAACCCACTCAGGTGACGCACCCCCTCCAGGGACGGCATGAGAGAGCCCCAGTAAAGCCAGTGACTCAGCCCCTGTAATAGGGTTAGAGGCAGAGAATCCCAGTGGAAAGAGGGGAACCGGCCAGGCAGAGACAGCAAGGGCGGTTCGTTGCTCCAGAGCCTTTCCGTTCACCCTCCCACTCCTGGGCCAGACTACACTCAATCATATGACCCACTGAAGAGATGAGTCTTCAGTAGAGACTTAAAGGTTGAGACCGAGTTTGCGTCTCTGACATGGGTAGGCAGACCGTTCCATAAAAATGGAGCTCTATAGGAGAAAGCCCTGCCTCCAGCTGTTTGCTTAAAAATTCTAGGGACAATTAGGAGGCCTGCGTCTTGTGACCGTAGCGTACGTGTAGGTATGTACGGCAGGACCAAATCAGAGAGATAGGTAGGAGCAAGCCCATGTAATGCTTTGTAGGTTAGCAGTAAAACCTTGAAATCAGCCCTTGCTTTGACAGGAAGCCAGTGTAGAGAGGCTAGCACTGGAGTAATATGATCAAATTTTTTGGTTCTAGTCAGGATTCTAGCAGCCGTATTTAGCACTAACTGAAGTTTATTTAGTGCTTTATCCGGGTAGCCGGAAAGTAGAGCATTGCAGTAGTCTAACCTGGAAGTGACAAAAGCATGGATTAATTTTTCTGCATCATTTTTGGACAGAAAGTTTCTGATTTTTGCAATGTTACGTAGATGGAAAAAAGCTGTCCTTGAAATGGTCTTGATATGTTCTTCAAAAGAGAGATCAGGGTCCAGAGTAACGCCGAGGTCCTTCACAGTTTTATTTGAGACGACTGTACAACCATTAAGATTAATTGTCAGATTCAACAGAAGATCTCTTTGTTTCTTGGGACCTAGAACAAGCATCTCTGTTTTGTCCGAGTTTAAAAGTAGAAAGTTTGCAGCCATCCACTTCCTTATGTCTGAAACACATTCTTCTAGCAAGGGCAATTTTGGGGCTTCACCATGTTTAATTGAAATGTACAGCTGTGTGTCATCCGCATAGCAGTGAAAGTTAACATTATGTTTTCGAATGACATCCCCAAGAGGTAAAATATATAGTGAAAACAATAGTGGTCCTAAAACGGAACCTTGAGGAACACCGAAATTTACAGTTGATTTGTCAGAGGACAAACCATTCACAGAGACAAACTGATATCTTTCCGACAGATAAGATCTAAACCAGGCCAGAACTTGTCCGTGTAGACCAATTTGGGTTTCCAATCTCTCCAAAAGAATGTGGTGATCGATGGTATCAAAAGCAGCACTAAGGTCTAGGAGCACGAGGACAGATGCAGAGCCTCGGTCCGATGCCATTAAAATGTCATTTACCACCTTCACAAGTGCCGTCTCAGTGCTATGATGGGGTCTAAAACCAGACTGAAGCATTTCGTATACATTGTTTGTCTTCAGGAAGGCAGTGAGTTGTTGCGCAACAGCCTTTTCTAAAATTTTTGAGAGGAATGGATCATATATTTATTTAAAGGACGATCAGGCTGGGAAAGCAAGAGATTTGCTTCGGGAGGAAAATCGGGCTGAGTTGTCTGGATTTTCTCACTTCTCCATGAAGTCCTATGGACTGGGTCTCGTCCACTGACCACTGGTCTCCAGTGAGAGGGCTGTGTGGTCAGCAATATATCATAGAATTGTTACAATACCGTAGCCCAGGGTCCAGATAACCTGGCATTATCAGCGTGGTCCCAGTCAGTCTGAACTGAAGCCTTGTTTAATCTGGTTGTTTACCCCCCTCTCCTCTCCTTCCTCGCTAACTGGCTGTGTGTTTGTGTCCACAGGCCTCGCTCGGTGGGGGGCCATGGCAGGATGTACTGGGGCCCCAGCTGCTCCCAGAACCGGCCCCAGGAGCCCCGCGGCCGCCACCGCCTCTCTACCGTCATCCAGCCTCTGCGCCAGAGCGCCGGGGAGGTGGTGGACCTCACAGTGGATGAGGATGGTGAGCATGAGGACGTGCCGACCCGCAATACCACTCTGAGATGAACTATATGATGCAACAGTCACATAGAGGTCATAGACTTAGACTCAGGCCTCTGTTTTTCCACTGTCTTTTCTTTCAAAGCTAGGCTCATTCGTCCTTCAACACAAAGGCGAGTTTACAGTAGTCCTCTGAGGCATTTGTCCTCTTAAGAAGAACAGTCATTTTTATATGAACAACATACAAAGGGTTGCAAATACTCTCTCTCTCTCTGTGTGTCTGTGTCTCACTCTCTCTCTCTGTGTGTCTGTGTCTCACTCTCTCTCTCTGTGTGTCTGTGTCTCACTCTCTCTCTCTGTGTGTCTGTCTCACTCTTTCTCTCTGTGTGTCTGTGTCTCACTCTCTCTCTCTGTGTGTCTGTGTCTCACTCTCTCTCTGTGTGTCTGTGTCTCACTCTCTCTCACACACACATACAGAGAAGCAAGTTTACTCTTGAGGCAGAAAAAAAATAGATCTGGTGATTATGTGTGTAAAAATCATTTACATTGGGGAACAGCTTTTTCCTAGATGCTGCATACGATAGCCGGACTGTCGCACAGCATATGAATGTGGATTTTGATGAGTCTAATGCTTTCTTACATGATCCAGCTCAACACTGTAGGGAGTTGGGAAATATTACATGTCAAATGAAATACTGTCATTCACACTCTATTGTTTAATAGGATTAGCTAGCTTCTTCCACACATCTCTCCAAACCTGGGAGTGAGTGGCTGTCGCTAACTTGAATAAGAATTGTCCTGTCATCACAATTCAATTTGAAATGTTCCCGTAAGCGAGCACTGTTTTAATAATGATTCATCTGTATCTTTTCATCAAATGGAGGGATATTAATAGCGACTGTGCCCCTGAGAGCGTCTGCTCTTTCATTGGTTGGCTTTTACATATCAACCCATTGCACTTCTGATGCATGTCGTTTCATACTGTCAATTCTATCATAAAATGTCACAGTGATGCCAGCCACTGGAGCAGTAGCCAGAAGCATGCTCTTCATTGTTAATGTGGATGCATTAGGCACAAGGAATGAAATGCACCTGGTGGTGTTAAAGCTTTTGTGGGTAAAGAGTTTCACTCTGGATTTAGGGGATATACAGCCGACTCCTGATGAGTATAGCCTACATTGAATTACAAAGTCCATTGAAGAGCTGTGTATTTAATCATCTCCAATTTATATACGTACATTATTCTCACCAGATGTATAGGCCCTACTCCAGTTCAGTTCATACATTCATGACAGCCCCAAGCCATTGCATATACACCTTTTTAAAAATGGGTTCTTTGTTTCAGTTTCCCTGTCTAGTTGTTCATTTGTTTTTATTTATTTAAATGAAAAACACATTATATTCTATTTATTATAATTTGAATATATCAGGTGTGGACTGACTGTTTTTGTAATGGCTTTACCATTCCAACATCCTGCATATCTCTGGCTAATGGCTATGTTTTCCCAGACCAGTTTGCCCTCTAACCTGAGGCATTAGCAAACCAGACCAAAGCATTAGTGTGACTTAAAAGTCCAATTTGGTGCATTCTCTTTATGGTCTCGCACCGTGTGACTGATAACAGAATAACAGAGCAGTGTGAGATATGAGCCTATTTGCATTTCTTTGGAGGAGAAATTAATTTGTGAGTATGAAAAGCAGATGGAGCTCACACTGTGGAATGCTAATGAGGTATCTTCTTCTCCCTGGCTGCCAAGGCACTGCAGCCAGTCTACACACCAGGGTTTCCGTTAGGCGGTAATAGCCAGCTTTTGGGCGATTAAAAAAAATAAATAAATAGAAAAGCAGATAAAATTGCAGTGTGTATAGTAGGCTTACAGAGTGTACAAAACATTAGGAACACCTTAATATTCAGTTGAACCCCATTTTACCCCCAGAACAGCCTCAATTCGTCGGGGCATGGACTCTAGAAGGTGTCGAAAGCGTTCCACAGTGATGCTGGCCCATGTTTACTCCAATGCTTCCCACAGTTGTCAAATTGGCCCTGATGTCTTTTGGGTGGTGGACCATTCTTGATGCACACGGGAAACTGCTGATCGTGAAAAATCCATCATCAGCGTTGCGGTTCTTGACACAAACCGGTGCTCCTGCTACTATACCCCGTTCAAAGGCACTTAAATATTTTGTCTTGCCCATTCACCCTCTGAATGGCACACATGTCTTAGGTTAAAGAAGGATTTTTAAGCCTTGTCTCCTCCCCTTTATCTACACTGATTTGAAGTGGATTTGACAAGTGACATCATAGTTTTCACCTGGATTCACCTTGTTCACGCTGTGTATATTCGTTGTGTAGGAATATCTTATTTATCACATGCCTACAGCATACAGATACAGAGCCTTTGAGTGTAAAATCTGTCAGAGCGTGAGAGCTGCTGCTATAGCATCTCTAACAGTAAATGCTTAGGCAACAGAAGGCAGACTTCATCAGCGCGTCACACACCTCTTTGCAATTAGCTGGAGGCAGTATGCACTTTGAAAACATACTTAATTGTTTGAAACCTGAACATTTTAATACATATGAGGCATCTCTTACCTTGCTTCAAAGTAGCCGAGCCAAAATCAGACCATATCCGTGGTGGCAATTCATTTATATCAACTTTCTTTCATTGTCCAGTATTCCAAGGCACAATCCTAGTCATATTAGCAAGTTGTTGCATATTACATCTCCCCTTTTTCTAAATTTCTGCAATCACGTGTGCAGGGCCCTTTTGACAAGTGTTTTCCCGCTAATTGGGTTATTGAACGAACATTCCCGTGTAGCTTTCTGCATTGTGCGCATATAATAGTTGATCAACATTTTAAGCTGAACGTTCTGGTCTGTTGCATCAGACTCATTGCTTTTTAAGGTTTGTTTTATGTAGCCTAGACATTACTGGTTGTAATGAATTTGGAATCTATCGTCCCACAACTACCCCAGAGTGTTTGGAACAGGCAATTTCTTTCTCGACAAGCTGACCAATAGAATAGGTCAACTGTTCTACTGTGGAGGATAGTAGATTGACAGGCTAGTGATTTTGCTGTTCGTTGGCTGAGGAAAAGTAGATGTGGACAGTTATTCTAACTTCTTTAAAGTGCACATCAGAATTTGGTAAGGAGGACGGCACATCATTGCTTCCTTGACTTGCGTGTTCTGTTAGTGATTTCTGTCGTTCTGAGCACTGAGGGTGGACACTCTAATAGGTTATGCACCCAATGCATATGGGTCTGGTAAATTTCTCACATGTCCGGTAAATTAAAATGCTGCCGGTCAAATGTCCGCCGCCACATTTTCCTAATGGAAACCCTGCCGCACGCACGCACGCACGCACGCACGCACGCACGCACGCACGCACGCACGCACGCACGCACGCACGCACGCACGCACGCACGCACGCACGCACGCACACACACACACACACACACACACACACACACACACACACACACACACACACACACACACACACACACACACACACACACACACACACACACACACACACACACACACACACACACACACACAGAGATGGATGTGTGCTACGTAATGAATTCCCACCTATTAAATCTGTTTACCTGTCTCTTTTCCCTATCTCAGATCTCTCTGTTGTGCCATCCACCTCTGACAGCATTCACCCTCAGACTGTCAGCTCCTCCTCTTCATCCTCCTCTCATCATACCTCTACCTCAGAGCCCCACGATGCCCTAGGCCCCTCCACCAGCTGCCCTGGTCAAGGCCCAGCCCCAGACAGCACGCTGGCACAGGGGCCAAGGGGTGCTGCAGGCACGGAGGGTAAGTCAGACCATAGACTCTCCAGAAAGCCATGATGTCAACCTTGTGTGCCTTTATAAGTTTATTCATCTTCCCTGTGGGTCATCTATGGGAATCTCATCTATGAATAATGAGGGAAGCTTAAAGGTGTTTTCCATCTCTATCAGATGAGAGCAGAAGAGGATCGTCTGGCGTGGCAGGAGAGAGTGGGGGCGCGGCCATGCCCAGGTTACCCTCCTGCTGCCCGCAGCACTCCCCCTGCGGAGGGCCCTCCCCTGGTCACATGACCCTGGGCCATTCCAGCTGCCTGCAGGCCCAGCCCCCCCAGCAGCCGGGCTCCCAGCAGCACAGCCACGCCCACCACTTCCACCACCACCATCACCATGTGCCTCAGCACCCACCTCCAACCACTCTGCCCTTTCCTGAGCCCAGCTGCCCCCTAGAGAGGCCCACTGCCCTGCCTGCACCATGCAGAGGGGGAGGGGTCAGCAGCAGCAGCTCCACCCAATACCACGACCAGGTAGGCCTGAGCATCAACACATTGGAGGTTTGGCTGTTACTTCTGCTTCCTTTTTTTGATTTCCCCAACTTTAATATATCGACCAGAGAATTTATGCATTTCTTATAGCAGTAACATTTTATAAATATATTCCATATTAAAATGAGATTTTTTTTTAAAGTCATGAAAGTATTTGATCATATTTTCTTTCTTGCCCAAAATCTATAAAAGTAGGCTAAATGAATAGAATCTGAGGAGATAGAAGACTGCCCTTTCCTCCCACAATAGCTGGAGATAAATTAGGAATCATTTATAGTTTTAGTAAACCATGCAAGCCATGTTCTCCCTGGCAGATGTCACCATCGCATTCAAATGTATCTTTGACTAAGTCTTTGTGTGTCTAAACAAACGGCTCCATCAATATCTGCCAATGAATCAGATTCAAGGTGATTAAAGAAGGAAAAAACAGAATAGGAACTGAAACAGACAAATAACTGATATCTTAACAAAAACATTGCAAAGGATCTAGCTGGCAACCTCCCTTGAAGCCAGATTCACCGCTGAATCATTTAAATTCTGCTAATTGTTAGGAGCTGCTGGATTGTATTATTTACCATCAAAGTGGTGCAGTGTGTGGTTAAAGTGTAATGAGTTGGGTTGGGGTTGAGAGGGCTGTGTCTGCAGGTCAGGTTAGGGGCTCCCTCCATAGACCTCCGTCTCTCTGTCTTGATACTCTCTGATTCCTACATAATTCATGCAGGGCTGGGGCAAGTATTCAAAACTGGGCCGTCAGGTCTCTACCATGAAAAGGAGGAAGTAGTTTCATGGGTGAGGCAAAATGCTGTGCCCTTTGATGGGCTTGGCCTACATGTAGGTACCGCCCTCAGCTACAGCTCAGAGAAAGGAGACATACTGCCTGCATAAGGTGAATAAGTCATGTTTTATGCATCAGTCTAAATATGATTATTTATTTGAATAATTCAACGAGGGAGGGCTGCTACTATGATTTGAAACTCCATCACCTAGATTGCATTTTCTCAGCCGGTTTACTGCAGTCTAAACTGTGAAGCCCATTGTCTTGTACTTGTATCTTGTGCTTTGTGGTGGCTGGACCATGAAGCCCTGTGGTTTTAGTTTAGTGTTCTACTGGTTAGTTATATATTCTGTCACTACAGAGATCAGAGTCAGACAATAGCACCATAACATCATAGTCTGGTTCTACTCTCTCCATACCTCCCCTCCCTGTATCTCTCACCCCTATACTTTCCTTTTCATTCCCCTCCTCGCCAACCCTCCTGTCTCTGTCTCTCCCCTCCCAAGCAGACTCTACCGGTGGACCTGAGCAACAGTGGCTTGCGGAGCAGCGGGGCCGGTAGTTTCCATGGCACCTCAGCCTTTGACCCGTGCTGTCCAGGCTCCACGTCTCGGCCCGCTGCCTACAACTCCCAGAATGCAACAGGGCCAGGGCCCAGCCAGCCCAGCGCAGTGGTGGACTCCTTCAGCTCAGCCATGGTGGCCCAGCCTCAGCCACAGCCACAGCTATCCACCTGCAGGCACTTCATGCACCCCTCCTGTGAGTAGAGCTACATCTGTACCAAAAGGGAGATGGCCTTTTATTTTGGTGGGTGAAGTTATTTTGGGGTTAGATTTGTGTGGTTTCTATTGTTTAAGTGTTGATTTGATAGGAAAATGAAATGCTGCAGTAGTAACTATAGTGTGTTATTCCCATGCAGAACCTGCATACTACTGTACTAAACATGTGAGCCTTTAGGATATATACAGTAACTATTACCACCAGACCTTGAAAGATTATGCCGACAACAGCACTCTTGAAACCCAGTGCTAATAGTAATTAAGAGAAACACCTGATGTTTAATGTGCTAAGTGCTGCGGGTGTGCTACCAAACAGGCCCTGTTAATTGCTGATTCTCCTCAGAATAGCTCTGTTTGGAATGAGGAGTGTGGCGGTGCTCCCTGGTGGGGCCATATTTAGAGGGATAATTGGAACTGTTGGCGCACCTGTCTAGTGCCTACACTCAGTCACGTCAGACAGTCATTCCTGCTCCGGCCCCCTTCTCTCTGCAGTAGGGAGCGAGACAGACAGACAGACAGAGAGAGAGGCTGGGTCTGTCCGGGGTCTCAGGTGGGAAACCTGCTCAGCACAGGGAGCAGCCAGCCAGGCAGCATGTTTCAGTGAGGAGAGTCATAACTGATGATGATGATGATCAGGTGTCATCATTAGGAAGGGGACTTAAAGGCGATCTGGTAAGGTGTTACTAACTACTTATCAACTTTCTCCCACCATTCTCGCTCTGTCTCTCTGACACCCAGACGCCCCCCTGGCACGCTCCCTGCACCACCAGCCCTCTAACACCTGCCCCCATTCCCATGGTAACCCTCCTCCCCCTCCTCAGCCCACTCCACAGGGTGACTACGTCATCCCCCACCCCGTCCATCCCTTCCACACGCCCCTGCCTTCCCACCCCCCTGGCCACGCCGTGCCCCCGCCCCCCCCTGCCCCTCTGCCTGCCCACCACCTCACAGGCTCCAGTGCCCCCCAACACCTGCCCGCGGAGCACCAGGCCCTGCAGCACCACATGCCCGCACTGGGGACCTCTGTGCAGAGGCTGCACCAGCACGAGATGCTGCAGAGGATGGAGGTTCAGAGACGCAGGATGATGCAACACCCCACGTGAGTGTAGCCTCTGGCCCCGGTCCAACCCGTCTGATGGCAGCAACACAACTGCAAGCACAGACAGTAGCATCCAATTGTCTGATTACAGGGACAATATTATGGTATTTTCCCTCTTGTGTTTCTGATAAACCTCTCTCTCTGTCTCCAGACGAGCACATGAGCGCCCCCCTCCACACCCCCACAGAATGCACCCCAACTACGGCCATGGCCACCACATCCACGTGCCCCAGACCATGTCGTCCCACCCACGCCAACCTGAGCAGAGGACTGCGTGGTCAGTACCAATTAGAGCAGTTGATGGCCAATGCCTTGCGTGTAGGGCCAAGAGTTTTATTTTTACCGACGTATATGTGGCCTGCTGTGCACTAAGGATATAGTCAGTCACTCATCTTCACTGTTGAAATGGCACCTGTGACATCAATGCCTGAGTTGGTGATGACTGTTGTTGGTCTGGTTCTCTTCTCTAGGGAGCTGGGTATCGAGGCTGGAGTGACCGTGGCGCCATATCCTTCAGGACACCTGCACCCTCACCTGCCCCACTACCACCCTCCCCCAAGACTGCACCACTTCCCCATCCCCTTCATGGTGAGTGCACGACTGGCACCCTCACTCTAAGCACACGTGCCTACGTTAGAATACATGAGAAGTATGGCTTAGATGAATGATGCTAGCCCTCTCTTTATAACATCTGTTATTTCAAGGATGGTTTGTTGGGCCACATGAATAATGCGTTGGCAATTATGGCATTTCTCATGCATATTCAACATAACCAGTTGCCTGAAATCAATGGATGCCCCTTTGAAAAGATGTTGAAAGTTAATGCACAATGTCCGAAAATATGAAATTGTGAGACTTCTGCGGTTATCAAAAATGCTGTTTTTGGCAATGCTAGCTGGAATTTATACCCATGTCGAGCAGTGTCAGCAGACTTAATTGATAATGCTATATCGCTATATGTGCTTCATGAACTGTAGCCCACAGAAACAAATGACTGTACTCCACTGAAGTGAACATATTTCCATGGAATTGTTTTGCCTCCTTCCTCACAGCACACTGGCATGTCTGAAGTAACCTACCCGCACATTCGCTACATCTCATCCAGAATGACTGGATTTGGACGAACTTATGAGGTGACACTTGATTAGTAAAGAGCTAGTAACTAGTGCCTGGAGTTTTTCCTGCTCAGGTCAGGTGGTGAAGAAACACTCTGGCCCTGGTAATTAGTTATGAAGGAGCTGAGAGGGTGTTATGGCTGTGGATAATGAGCTGTGTGGAACTGAGTTGGCACAGTCTCATGTTGGGTTGTTTTCCTGCCCTTTTCCTCAGGATCTGCTGCATTTAGAGGAGAGATTGGGGACTGTGAACCGAGGGGCCTCTCAGGGAACCATAGAGAGGTGCACTTACCCACACAAGTACAAAAAGGTGAGAGCACTCCTATAAAAGTGTGTGTGTGTTTCAGAACATATCCTATGTAATGTAGTTTGATGTGATGTATTTTGTGCATGTCTGCACAAGATTTTATTATGGGACAGAGTGCACACTCGGTGGTTATTTTGTGCTCCTTTCAAAATATGAATGTATTGTTATCGTTAAATCAGATGCTGTAGAAACTAGAAAGTGTCCCTTTCAGCCAATGTTTCAGCCTTAGAAAACATTGTAGGGAAAGATTCCATCTAGTTTTCCAAATGTATTTAAATAAGTAACCTAATAACCTGCTGCCCAATACAGAAGGTGTTGGAGACTGAGCGAGACATTGACGAACAGTTAACCCCTGAAGCATGGGCAACTATTGGGAAAAATATGCACGCAACCTCAGACTCGGTGAGAAAAAAATGAACAAATTCAATTTGGAAACATGTCTCTGCTCATTTATAGTTGTTAATGGTAGTAGTGTTGGGGGCAAGGGGATTCGGCAGTAGAAACATTTTTTAGATTTTTGGGAATATTTATTTAAATATATTTTTTTAAATCCATATTACCTTGATCATAGGGATGACATGTTTTGTAGCCAGGACAAAATGACCATTCTCTCTGTCCTCATAGGGATATGTGTTCACCCTCATGATGCTTGTACTGTATACAGTAAGCCCTCTATCAGTCATAAAGGATAGTTTATTCGCAAGTTGGGTCTATACCTGTAATGTTTACAGCCTGTGAACCCTGAATGCATTTATCGTGTTTGACGGTAACCCTCATAAAATGGTCTCAGCCTTCCCTGTTTAATACGTCTTTATAATGTGAATAAGAGTTGTCTTTGTTTGAACTTTGTTTTTGCTGCTGTGTATCTATAATGGTGTTTTCATTAACAGAGAAAGCTGCATGGTAAGCAAGAAGAAGATGAGGGGGCGGACGAAGACACAGAGGAGAAATGCACCATCTGTCTGTCAATACTGGAGGAAGGGGAGGACGTCAGGTACAGTTTTACTGTAGCGTGTGTGTTTTAATGCGGGGCTGTTTTTGTGTGAGAACGACCACTCCTTTCCCACATTTTCTCTTGATATGCCGTGGAGATTTTCTCAACACCCAAATATAGTAATCAGCAGAAAAGCCAATCCTTTGAGTGTCTGAAAATGACTGGTCTCAGAGGGCATTTCTGGAGCTCAACATACAATATGTGCTCATGTGATTAAGTGAGTTTCTGCCCTCTGTTGGTGTAATGTAAGAACTGTAATGTGTGAATGTTAAGTTTCTATCTTTCAACAAACCAAATTAAACTAATTGTGTTCATTGTCATTTAATTCCTTATTCATTCCATTGTCATTTCATTCATTATGAAGATGAAATTCAAAGTCTGTCTAACAATATATTCTCTCTTCCACAGACGCCTACCTTGTATGCATCTCTTCCATCAACTGTGTGTGGACCAATGGCTCCTCACCAATAAGAAGTGCCCCATCTGCAGAGTGGACATCGAGGCGCAGTTGTCTGCTGTTGAGAGTTGATGCTGTTTTTCTAACAACTCTTTGTTGGAATTTTATTTTATTGTTGTTTATTGTTTGAATTTTTCTTCAGTACTGCAGTCAACCAAAGAGGGCATGAATTACCTGCGCAGATCCACTATGAGAAAATAAAAACATCAGGCTAAAGAAGTGTTGAGCCTAGAGTGCCAGCTATCTATCACACAGTACAATACTGCTCGAATTGACATCTCCATTAAGGATTTAAAATGTTATTGTATTTATAAAGCTTTTATGTAGCTTTTGATTGTTTCCTCGTGTCATATTTTTATTTTTTTTTATTTTTTTGCATGGCTCCTCGCAATGCATTTCTTTGCACATATATTGTGGGCTTCTCACGGCCTAACAACTTGCAGGTGAGGATAGCTGCTCTAGTAAAGGAGCATTTCTATATACCTAATGCCTTGCTTTACTGGAGTAGAATGTCAACCTCCATTTAAAAACATTGCAGGACTCATTTTACCAATCATTGTATTGATTAGTTTATGTTTAGACAATGTGGTTTGCTAGTGGAAGACGTTTCTAAGAAGGTCAATCAAGACATTCCTTAATTAGGAAAATATCATGTTAAACTGATCAGCTGCTGTATTTGTGTTCACCCAGTATTTCTAGAGTGGGAATAAACTCAAACTTCACCTCACCTCCCAGAAAATGCACATGCGTGTCTTACACCTCCCCTGCACCACCTTGATTTGACTTAACACCATTCACAAGTCATCTAATGTATTTTAGAGAAAAAGAAAATGAATGTCACATCTGTTCTTGACTGTTCTTTTTCAATGGAATGATTGTTGAGGTCTGCTGAGGATACAGTCTCTGTGTTCTGTTTGGATTTCTCCCTCAGACAGGCCCCAGATGGAAAACTGGGTTCTATAAGGGGATCTCAGGCCCACAGATGCAACCAGTTTCACATGAGCCTGCAACCTGGGGATATCTGTTGTTTGGAACTGGGAATGGCGTTGGTTTATCCTTGCTTTTTTGTTTATCCCCGTTTCTTTTTTCAGAGGGAAATACACAGCGCTCAGCTCAGAATAATAAATAAGTAGCTGATTATTCTTACAACCCAGATCATTGTTCTTACCCACACTCCCTCTCTCTCTCTCTCTGTAGCTGTGCAGCAGCAATCTCTCTTTGCTGCCATTGAAAAGATAACACTAATATTATTCTCGACTTGCTAACTTGCATATACTTGCACAAGAGAGAACAGACAGGAGTGTTGTAAAGAGAGTGCGCTGAGGCCATGTATTTCCACTCTGATTGCTGAGTTTTGGAGAAAAAATAATAATTTTGAATGGAGTGTTGGAATGCAGTACTTATGGCAGGTATCCATGCATTCATAGACTTAATGGCACCAGGATGATATTCCATGGGATTTATATTAGTTTTAAAATAATATTAATAAAGTTAGAACTCTTTCCTGTGTCTGTTTATTTGTGTCTTACCATTCACCTATGCATGTTGGTCCATATTTCACAACTGCACGTTGAGGGATCTACTATCAACAAAAAATATTGGTAACATTTGGTATTCACACCCCTTGACTTTTTCCAAATGTTGTGTTCCAGCTTGAATTTAAAATTGATTACATTTGGATTTTTTTGTCAGTGGCCTAAACTCAATGCCCCATAATGTTAATAAAGTGGAATTCATTTTTTATTTTTACTAATTAAAAATGAAAAGCTGAAATGTCATGAGTCAATAAGTATTCAACCTTTTTGTTATGACAAGCCTCAAGCACATTTTCATTCCTGAACTTAAGTCACTAGTTGCATGGACTCTGTGTGCAATAATAGGGTTTAATGTGATTTTTGAATGACTACCTCATCTCTGTACCCCACACATACAATTATCTGTAAGGTCCCTCATTTAAGCAGTGAATTTCAAACACAAAGAGCAGGGAGGTTTTCCAATGCCTCGCTAAGAAGGGCTCCTATTGGTAGATTAAAAAAATAAGAAAGAGCAGACATTGAATATCCCATTGAGCATGGTGAAGATATTAATTCCACTTTGGATGGTGTATCAATACACCTAGTCACTACAGAGATACAGGCGTCCTACCTAACTTAGTTCCAGGAGAGTAAGGAAATCGCTCATGGATTTCACCATGAGACCTATGGTGACTAAAAAAGTTACAGGGTTTTTACGGCTGTGATAGGAGAAAACTGAGGATGGATCAAGAATGTAGTTACTCCACAATACTAACCTAATTGACCGAGTGAAAAGGAAGACTGTACAGAATAAAAAATATTCCAATACAACACATTAATGAGTACCACTCCACATTTTCAAGCATAGTGGTGGCTGAGTTATGTTATGGGTATGCTTGTAATCGTTAAGGAATGGGGAGATTTTCAGGATAAAAAAAGAATTGGAATGAAGCTAAGCACGGGCAATATCCTACAGGAAAGCCTCGTTCAGTCTGCTTTCCACCAGACACTGGGAGATTAATTCACCTTTCAGCAGGACAATAACCATAAACACAGTTGCTTACAAAGAAGACGGTACATGTTCCTGATTGGCCAAGTCACAGATTTGACTTAATTCTGCTTGAAAATCTATGGCAAGATTTGAAAATGATTTTCTATCATTGATCAACAACCAATTTGACAAAGCTTGAAGAATTTATTTTAAAAATATGGGCAAATATTGTACAACCCATTTGTGCAAAGCTCTTAGAGACGTACCTAGAAGGACTCCATAATTGCTGCCTTAAAGGCTGCCAAAGGTGATTGTAACATGTATTGACAGGGTGTGAATACTAATGTAAATTAGATGTTTATGTATTTAATTGACAAAAAACGAGCAAAAAAAATATAAAAACATGTTTTCTCTAGATGATAGGGTGAGAAAAAAAGTATCTATTTAATCCATTTGGAATTCAGGCTGTAACACAACAAAATGTGGAGTAAGTCAAGGGGTATGAATGCTTTTTGAAGGCACTGTAGATGTGATATAGCAGTACTAAAAATGCCTATTCAGCTCCTGCGTATAAACTGTTTATAATCTGTAGTCCTTATGGCGAATCATCAAGTAAAGATTAACTGACGTATCCATCCATGTAACCAATAAGCCTGCAGCAAGTATAAAAAAAAACTATTTTATGCATTCTATGTAGATTTTATGAATATTCCCCTTACTTATTACTACTCATCAATCAGTGAAGACCAAGTGTAGTGTTTAGCCAAGAGTAGCCAATATTAGCATTTTGGTCAATTCATAAAATATATGTTATTTTGGCCAAGTGGATATATCAGCAATATATAAATGTATGAAGATTTTACACTATTGTGGAGAGATGTACTGCTTGGATTCTTTACCAACGATAGAAATAAGTTTAAACAATTTTATGTAATTCATTTAATTATTATTTTGGCCAAATTTCATATTTACAAATATTCATTTACAAACAAAACACCACATTTTCTTACCTTACAAAAAGTCATTGTACTATATTTTAAGACAATTAAATACTCTACTAACAAAAAAGCTGTTAGAATTATAAGTGTATGTATGTCCCTTAAGGTCCTTGTGTAATGTGATATTGTACCCCCTAGCCCAATTGTCCTTTGTATCTTATTTATGTATACTTGTGTTCCCCCATGTACTTTCTGTATTGATTTGTTTTTGAAAAAAAAGAAAAGAAATTAGATCTGTTCTGATTGTATGACGTCATTCGTGATTCCTCTTTGGCAACCAATGAAAGAGGTGCATTCTATGAAGCGGTATCCAATTAGAATCAACAGAGTGGTATTTGAATGACTGTGGAATTGTTCGTTGAGACTTGTTTACTTGGGCCTTGTGTCAGTGGAGATAGCGAGCAAACAACAGAACTAAAAGCGGAGTTTTGCCCATTATAGCTGGCTATCTAACTGCCTTGTTTTTAACAAAGCGTAAAGATGTCGTCATTGGAAGTTCGTGCTGCGGTGAGTTTTTACAATATGGACTAGCTAATGTGTTTTTGTGTGCATGTTACTTACAGCTAACGTTAACGTTACTTGCGCTTGTTAAAGTATTACGGCTTCGTAGTTGTCTGCTTTCAGCTTGCTATTTTTACTTTAGCTAGCCAATTTATCTAGTAGGTAAGCAACTAAAATGCCAAAATTTAGTTATTTAACCTGCCTGAACATCTAGCTAGGTAAGTTACCTAGTGTAATGTGGCATGGTTAAATTGAACGTTTTTGTCAATAACTGACGACATTAGTCGGCAGTTTCTTTGTTAGCTAGCAAGCGATGCATAACTTTTATTAGTTATATTTTGTGTTCATATGGTTGGTTTGACGGGTAATTTTGTCTTAAACAGTTAAGGAACGCAGACAACCCAGCACTAATGGGAAAAGCAAACGTAGCTGGAGCAAGAAGGGCTGTGCTTGGAGAGCTGTCCAACTTTCCCAATGCCAGCAAAGCGGTGCCGTCCAAGGTATGTTGTCTTGCACGGCATTATTTGGTCCATTGTCTGTCTGATTTCACTTGCTACTCGCCCAGATCGTTCTCAAATATGCCTCTCTAAACTCTCTACAGAAGACTGTTGCTGCTAAGGCTTCAACCAAACAATCTATGAACCAAAAAGACCAGCCAGCAGCTGTTCGGACTAAACGTTCCCCAGTTCCTCAGCCTGTAGAGTCTGCTAACGTGTCCATGAAAGAAGAGGAATTGTGTCAGGCGTTCTCAGTAGCTCTACTTGCTGTAGAAGACATTGATGAAGGGGATTCAGACATGCCACAACTGTGCTCTGAATATATAAAGGATATCTATGGATATTTGCAGTGCCTTGAGGTAACTTGTGCTTTCTCTCTAGGATAACATGGTGCTGACTCGTTAAATATTTTGTACTGGTTTATCTTGATGTCTTCCTTTCTCAACAGACCCAGCAGTCTGTCCGGCCCAAGTACATGAATGGCTATGAGATCAATGGACGAATGCGCGCTCTCCTGATTGACTGGCTGATTCAGGTGCATTCCAGGTTCCAGCTACTGCAGGAGACTCTGTATTTGACTGTGGCCATCCTGGATCGCTTTCTTCAGGTAAGCCTCATTTAAAAAATACATAAATGGTATATCCTTGTTTACTTTTTATAACCCCCTCTCTTATCAAGGTGCAAACTATCGGCCGCAAGAATCTCCAGCTGGTTGGCGTGACTGCCATGTTGTTGGCATCCAAGTATGAAGAGATGTATTCCCCGGAGATTGGCGATTTCGTTTACATCACAGACAATGCGTTCACCAAGGCCCATATTCGGGAGATGGAACAGCTGATTCTGCAGAGTCTGAACTTCGAGCTTGGACGGCCTCTACCCCTACACTTCCTCAGGAGAGCCTCCAAGGCTGGCAATGTAAGTTGAATGACATGCATGTTTTCATAGTTTTTTCATTACTGGTGTAGTTATTAAAATTTCCTATCGACATGAACTGCCATTAATTGTTAGAGGTGGAAAAGCAATCAACAACTGACGGGTTACCAGAAGGTTACAGTATTACTTGCATGCAGTGGCTTAACCAGTGGTTCTTTTCAGGCTGATGTTGAGAAGCACACACTAGCCAAATACCTCATGGAACTGACCCTCCTTGACTATGACATGGTGCACTACCATCCTTCTGAGATTGCTGCTGCAGCCTTGTGCCTCTCCCAGCTGCTGCTTGATGAGCTCAACTGGGTAAGCTGCTGTCTCCTGGAAATTACTGGGATGTTTATGGGATGTGTCCACTCAAATTATCATAGATTACATTCAAACAGATTTGGTGCCAGCAACAGGTATGGTCAATTTACTATTGGTTATGCTTCTTGTGCAGACTCCAACGCAGGAGCATTACTCTACCTATAATGAGAACCACCTCAAGCCAATCATGCAGCACATCGCCAAAAATGTTGTCTCTGTCAATGAAGGGCGAACAAAGCTTCAGGTAAGTTGTCTGATAGCTTGACTTTGCTCTAGTGATTTTAATCTTACACCATTAGATCTGGGTAATATGACACATGCCAGATCTTGGAAAGAACCTGAACCATTGACTAACTTGTGTTCCAGGCTGTCAAGAACAAGTATGCAAGCAGCAGGCTAATGAGGATCAGCCTCATCCCTCAGCTGAAGTCTGCTGTTGTAAATGACATGGCTGCTGCTCTGCTCCCAGAACATAAACCCTGATGTGATTAGACTGATTCTTAATCTGCTGCACTTTATTTTTTAACTTGTTTTTTTGTCTTTAAGATTCATCGTGAGATGGCCTTTTTAGACTGCTGCTTTTAAGTACATGTAAATATTTAAATTTGTACAAATAAACGTTTTGAACCATCTTAAATATGGTCTAGATGTATTTTGGGTGTATGCTTTGAAACATAGCTGTATCAATTATTTAAGTTTTAGTCAATGGTAAAGTCAAAAGCCATGGCCTAGTTTAAAATGTTATTCTTAATGGAGTATCGAAGAGTGGAACATCTGTAGTCAAAGTACTAACACTCACTCCAAATGTGAACAGGAGTATAATGCATTTTATACACAACTAATAGTTGTGCTACAGTAACATTATGGGCCAGCCATTTCATTAAGACATGTAACTTTACCTCGAAATGAAGTACAGTACAATAATGGTCAAGTTTATTGGCATGTGCTGCGTGTTGACTTTTCTGTAGGGTTTTACAGCCCTGTGTTCCTGAACAAACAGCATGTAGTCTCGCCAATGCTTATTGACCAACTGGTTAAGTTGGCAAAGCTACAAACACCTAGGCCCAAGCTATGGGTAATTAGTAAGGAAAGTAGTAGGGCAGGATGGGAAAGAGGCCGGGTTGAGTGTTATGCAAAAATCACTAACGTCTTTAATTACATGAAATGCAGAGTAACTACATTAGTACATGCTTTAAGTAATTTGCCATAATGCACAAATGTATTTTCCACCATACAGGACGCCAATTACCTATGCCTGTTTTAGGGCTCTTCAATCCATAGTGCTGAAGATCTGCTGCAGCTCTTAGACGACATTCACGGTCAACGCTTCATGACGGCTCAATTGGAAATTAACACAGCTCTTCCACACTACTTCGGTGATACGGCTTGAATCCAGCCCTTGAGTGATTTCATAAATGGAGAACTTGAAAGCTGTGGAAAACATGAGCAATGGAATTCATCCTTTACTTTCACCTGAAAGAACAAACTCCATAGTCTGACCCATACTGTGCACTAAAATCTACATAAAAAGCACAATTTAACAGTTGACTTAATTCCTAAATGTGAAGATATACATACAGTATACCTACAATTTTATAACAGGCATTTTAGATCCATGTAAACACATTATCCTCCAGTAACTAGGCCCATCTCTAGTTTGGCAGCCTTTCAAAATATCCAATTATTAGCTGTGGCAGGAGTGACCAGTCTGTCCAAGTTAATACCTGTAGCTACTGATGAAGTGCTTATAAACCAGACAATACTCAGTACAGTGTGGCCCAAGAGTTCTAGGGATATCACTTGCATTTTGGAAATAAGAGCAGGGGATTCCTGAAGACTTACCTATTGAAAGTTACACTGCATTTCCTTTTCCCACAAGTGATTGCATTTGTTTAGCTGACCATTAACAATTGGCATTGTTTTGAGCACTTGGTTATCAAACCCATTTGATCATTGTTTTTTATGGTGAAATGCATTGCCGAAGTTTATAAAATCACAGTGCAATGAACTATTAATGTCCATTTGATGTAAATGTCTTGTCAACATATTTTTATAGCCAATACATCTAAATTCAGCTTAGCAGCACAAATCCCCTTTAAACAATTATCTGAAACAGACAGTGGCTTCTTGGAAACAACCCAGAATTCATGTTAAAACCCTTTCATTTCCAAAATGAGAAATAAGAAATTTAGTTACAACCTGGTTCCACATATCATGCATCCAAAATATAACCATAGCAAAGTGAAAAAGGGAGGGAGAATGTAGAAAGCTATATAAATACAATAAATATTTGTTCAGTGCTCACAGGGATTGTGTAGCGATTTGCCCTCCGATCCTCATAAAAATAGAACTTCATTGCAAGCCTGACACTCGTCTGTCCAGAACAACAGGAAGTTACATCCAGAAGGCTACAATGCAGGAGTGGTGAAAAAAGTCAGTTACTCTCTTCTCTCACAAAATCTCTGTTTTGTAGCTCTATCTACTCCCTTCAGTCAGTAGAGGTGTGTACTTCTCTTCTGGTGATTGACAGTCAGCTGTTATTCATGCAGCTCCTAGATCTTGCTGACGTAGTTGTTGGGGAACAGGCCTTGCTTTGCCCGTAGCCTCCCCGTCCACCAGCCAGAAGCATCTGATCAAGAAGGAAGACTTAGCTTACAATGGAACCAAAGTGTTACATTTTTAAGTGTGAAAGAGTTAAAGTGCAAATGTTTTATGCACCCCGCACCAACCAAAATCCAATCATTTTCCCTTTGTGCGATAATGTGATTTCTGCCTCCTGTGTATTACCTTCCTTGAGGATGTCGATGACGTCGTCTGCATTGAAGCTGAGCTCATCTGTGTCCTGAGCATCATAGGCATAAAGGGCTTTGCACTGGGGCACCTGGGGCTTGGGTTTGGGGGCAGGTTTGGGTCGCCCCCCCCCTGGGGGTGGTCTACTGACCGACTGTCTTTGGACACTGAGGAATAAAGAGAAAGACAACAGGAGCGAGCCTTAGTTATCAAAGAAAGTCTCCTATCCTTCATTAGTGTGACATTATTCTACTGGCTGACTAGAACACTACAGTCAGTCATTAGGAAAGCTGGTGATTGTGTGGCTTTAGCAAAGGATGTGAAGTTATCGATATTGGAATGAAAGGACATACCATGTGAGTTTGTGTGGTAGTTATTATTGGATTGGTTTTTGCTTACTCCATTGTTTCTTTCAAAGACACCTGACTAAATAGAATTTGATATGCACATTTCCACCACAAGATGGCGAGCCATCCCATAGATTTGTCTCGGTACAACTATGTACAACACTATTGGTGCCTTTCCATTTAGGATTTACCCCAGTGTTTTACCCAGAAGGCTCAGACTTTTCTGTTTCCATTTACTTGGGCTGGCACCTGTCTCACTGGGCCATGACTCCGGCAGACCTGCTCTGCATGGGAGCCAAGGCAAGGCCCTGGGTACTTTTCAGCTGGTACTTACAGTATATAACAATGGCTAACAGTGAACTTTAACACCTTCTCGTAAAGCAACAGTTTTGAAAGATGCAGAGATGGTTGATTATGCGCACCACAAGTCTTTAGAGTCATACTAAAGACTAGTTATTGTGGAAACACAATAACACTAGAGCTCACGTTAGCATAAAACACTGGTAACCCCCATGGTGTGGGGGTAAGTCTCATTGGAAATCACCACATGGTATTATGGAGTGGAAAGTTGTTTGTAAATACAGTGAATTAACTTAAGAAGGCTAGAGATGAAAAAACACACAACCCCTTCATGAAGTCAACCAATAAGCAAACTATCACACCAAAGGAATCACCAATAAAAAAATAATATCTTGCTTCCCCAAGATATGTATCCAGGATATCTCAACCATTGAGACGTACCCAATGGAGGTTTTCCATGTTAACTGACACCAAACCCAATTTGGGGAGAAAAAAGTAAGCCCAGTAATTTGCAAGCAGTGGGATTTAGCGATATAATATGACAGTAGATTCCATATCAGGAATCCATATCATGCCTTTGAAGGTATAATTCTGGAGCAAAATAACTTTTTAACAACAGAATGATTGACAGCATGTTACTGGGCTCAGACTTTTTCCAGTAGTTTCATCCAATCAGATGATAGGGTTTGCCTTCTTCTGATTCAACATCAGCTGTTAGAGAGATGTCTACAAGCAAGAAGGTGAGCATCTAGCTACAGGAGAGCCAGGGAGAGATATACACATCATGCCAGTGAGCTGCGCCTGGCTTGGCTAAGGCCTGAACCATCACCCAACACACCGCAAACACTGACTCACATTCCTCCAATCGAAGCTGTCCGGGCGCCTCCATTACTATAAAGGAATACATCAACCAAGTTACAGCAGGACAGTGTGTGTGTGTGTTTTCACACACTGAAACAACACTGCACCATACTGACACAAACACACACCATGTTACACACCATACTCATCCTCAGTATTTACATGTTTATGTAAGAGCAAACATATCTGTATAGTAAGTCATTATAGTTATCAGTCCTTAGGGCTGTGTATTGGGAGGTAATCAGGGCTGTTGGTGCCAGTACTCACCCTGCCGCCCCCTGGTCAGGGACCTTCAGACAGTCCAGGTTTGGCTGGTTGGGCTTAGGATGGTTGCTGCCTCTCTCCTTCATAATGACGTTGTTGGGCAGGAAGGGGCGGGACCCATTGCCTGTTGAAGGAGGCCTCTGATTGGAATGCTGTGAGGCGTTCCTCTGATTGGCTATGTGGTTGGTGTTTTTCGGACCACCATTCTGATGGGCAACTGTGACAAAGAGGAAGATGGTTGTCATCAAGTGTTGCTAACTGCTTTATTATGTACAGGGGTGAGGGCCTACATCAGCTAATGATTATTCTACCTGGAGGCCCAGGGGGAGCCCGTGTGGGAGTGTTCAGATGGGTTCTGGACACGCTGGAGCGACTCTGAGTGAAGCTCTTCTTGGTGGGACCTACAAAGGGGACTCTAAGTCAGTAAACAGCATGTTTCAGACAACACTAAGAAAACACCATGTCGATTGAATCCTGATATGGAGGGATGGTACACACTACTCCTGTAATACTCACGTGTGTTCTTGGGCAGACCGGCTCCAATGCTGACCTGCAGCGTCTTACTGGAGGGCTTTGTGACAGCCACGTCCCCCTGGCCCTGGACAAACATCACCTGTCTGGAGCCGCCTCCACTCAGGAAACCCCAGTTCTCCTTCTTCAGCTTCAGCTCCAGTCTGAGAGACAGAGCAGAGAGATCTCCCTTACAACCACTGACTCAAACCATCCACTGGAAACTGCCAGAGAAATGTCATCCGTTATCTCAGTACCAAATCAAAAGCAGTATTTCCAGAACAACCCCAGAGTATTGTAAATAATGTTGACCAAAGCTTTGTCTACTTCCACTCCACCCATATATCACACTGTCTGTTTAAAGGCATGTTTGTGTTTACAGCACGTACGTGGTGCCAAACTTGAGCGGCAGCTTCCTCTGGGTCCTCTCCTCGAACCTGCGGGCCAGCAGGCTGATGAACTCGGTCTTAAAGGTGCACTCCAGCAGGCTGTCATACTCCTGCTCATGCAGGATCAGCAGGTCATCCTGCATTGTGCTGAGGAACAGGGACAGACCAATCAGTTGGGACTGGGAAGCAACTTTGTGACATGCACTGTAATGTGACAGATATTAATAAAGTTTGATTTGAACTTTGAACTGATATGTTGGAGGGGAGTGATTGTGAATTCGACATTCGATTCTATTGTCACAAAACATAGTACATCTGCATGTAAACGCCAAACGCTCCAGATGAATTATTTTATTTTACCAGGCAGGTCAATTAAGAACAAATTCCCTCCTGAATGACGGCCATTTGTTTTGTTGAAGTCACCAGTAAAGACAAATAATACTGACAGCATCAGCCCAGAGGTCAGGTCAGGTCAATTATTACGACCCACATTACTTCATGACCCACTAAGCTTGATATTTGCATATAACCAGCGAGAGGCAACGCAGCAGGTAAATAAGGAGAAAGGGAAACCTGTTCCTGCAACTCACACAGCTGATGCACTGTTTCCCCTAATGAACTAAAGTCTTCTCCAATGAGCTTTTTACAATGCCTGCTTTCCCTCCCAGCACCACCTGGTTCATATTACCCACAACCCCCCACTCAATCACACAGACTCAAAAGCCACGTCTGTGCCTCTACAAAGTCTTCTACAATGTCATGTGCAACATTCAAACAGATAAGTACTGAACAACAAGCTATATGATAATACAAGTCCTACAGTTACACTCATAATCCAGTTGAGTGTTAAAACACAGCTTTGACCAGTCAAGTTTTTTCTCTTTCTTTTTTCCTCACTGGTTATATGCAAATGTAAAGCTTAGTGGGTCACAGAGTAATGTGGGTCGTAATAATTGACCTGACCTCTGGGCTGATGCTGTCGGTATTATTTGTCTTTACTGGTGACTTCAACAAAACAAAATGGCCGTCATTGTAAATAGGAATTTCTTCTTAATGGACCTGCCTGGTAAAAGAAAGGCAGAATAAAATAATTACTCTGAAGCGTACTATGTAGTTGTGTTGAGAATGTGTATTCAAATAGCCTTTACACACCCACACACACAGGAGCAGACATATACAAGAGGTTTGAATCTCTTCCATGTTTGTAATACCCCATGTGTGACATTTTAAGGAACATGGGGACTTGAGTGATCGTACATCCAGACTTCGTAGCTTTTACATTTCTGCAGATAGCTGTAGCTTAACATGGTGGGTTTCTGTGAGCTGACAGAACAATCTCATGTGTAATGGGGGGCTGATTCCTGAGCTGTTTATCAAGTTTCTTATTGAGACCCAGTGAGTAGTATCTTTTCGGTCTACAACCGTTTGGATGACATCACTGACAAGAACAATAGTCTCTATGTACAGTACATTGTGCATCTATTTGTGACCGCTGGTGAAAAGTGTTGCACTTTAACTAGCTGGCTTTGCGAGGCCTTGAGTCTGCTGGTCCTGTGTGTTCTTACTGCCTAAGGGGAATAAACACTAAACAGTCAGTATGGGGCTAGGCAGACCCTGCCAGCATCTCCTGGCGCCTAGGACCTGGGTCATAATACCTGAGAGACACAGCCAGAATCTTCTCCACATCAATCCGCCTCTTCAGTACCTCGGTCACCTGACCTTTCTCAGGGCCCTGCTTCACCTTTTCTCTCCCAATCAGGTACATACACTTCGGGGTCAGGATCAAGTCTCTCTTAATGCCCTGGAAACACATATGGACAGAGAGGAGATAAATGGTCATTGGACTAACAATATCAGAAACAAACAAACAGAGAATTCTGCTGCTCAAGACACCCACTTTGAAGCGACGGTCGTATTTTGTGACTTTGTCAGCGAAGTCAATCTTTTCCCTCTTGGCCAGGAACTGTCGTAGCTCAGGCCTGTCGTCCATACCCAGGTAGTCCCCTACAAAGTTCCTGTTGAGGCTGTGTCTCCTCCGATCCTTCCTGTTCACCAGCAGGTCAGAGGCTGGGGATGGACACACAGGGACAGGCAGTCAGACAAGGATGCATACATACAGTCTCAATTCAGTTAATTTTCAGAAGCATTAGACCAGAACCTTGATACTATTTGACATCTAAGTTTGAATATTAGTCATGACGATTAGGCTATTTAGTTTTTTTCAAAACATGATTGTCACTCACCTTCCTCCCTCATCTGAACGTACTTCTTGCGGGCCACATACTTGCGCCAGGCTTTCTGGATGGCCCTGGCATGGCTGTCAAACTTACGTTCCCTTGTCTCCTCCAACAGGAAGAGCTGTAGAGAGAGGCACAGATATGAAAACATTTATACCTGAACAACCTGTGACAGCAAAACATACTGGGCATACCTCAGTGTAGACACACCCAAATACAATGACAGGGATGACTGTACAGACATACTGTTAATGCCTGAAGAAATCTGAATATACAAACACAATTCCAAGTTGTCAGGTTTTTTCAGATTCCAATGAGTATATAATAGCATAACACTATAATGTTCTCTCCAAAGCGAAAGGTGGACTGTTTGGAGCCTGAAAGGAGCCATGCCTAATATGCTATTTTCTCCAATGTCCAGGCTCATGCGCACAGATAGTAACAGTACTATGGGTGGGTGGGCCATCAAGTCCTAAGCCCACCCTGGCTCAGCTACCTCCCTCTCATTTCCTGATGGCCCCCCCAGACACCCAGCATCAAATCTCCCCACCCCTGTCCCAGACTAAATATCATGCCCACTCACACATGCCCAATGCAGCCCTGGCACTGCCACACCCCTGCCACAGGCCACACAGGCTCGGTCATGTCCTATCACTTTACATCAAATGACCCTTTAGTTACTAAACACATTCAAACTAGATCTGAATGTCAAATCAAATCCAAGTTTATTGGTCACATGCACACGCTCCTCAACGCTCATCAACAATTTGGTAAATAACAATATCGATCAAAATGTTAAGTTTAAGATTTTTTTTTAATAAAAACAAGTATGAGTAGTAAGTTCACAATAGAACAAAAAGTATGATTGATTTAACGAAATTAATGTTTATACATGTTAAAATAAAATAGGGAAAAAAACAATAGTTAGGATAAGAATGACTATGAAAGGAAGGAGATGACTGTTAAAGAGACTGTGGAGCCAGTGTTTAATCTGGGCTGGGAGTGTGTTTAAGTCATCCAGACCTTTAACTCTGAGCAGCATCTGACAGTGTCACACCTCTGGCAGACAGTGTCTCACAGGGCTAACCATTAGCACCTTGTGAGACAGTCTACTCTGAAGAGAGAGTGATTCTACTCTTGGCCTGGACTCAAACTATGTCATCTAATAGCACGAAGAGAAAAAAAATGCTTTAGCCATGTACTAATGACCTGTGTCAGCGTCTTATCAGAGGGAGGTTTGTTTTGAGAAGCCTGGCAGCTGGGTAATCGCAGAGTCCGCCCTGTGTGATATTTGTGTTTCATAAGCACACCTCAGTCGCATGGGCTCAGGAGGGCAATGTGGGAGAAGGGGGGATGGGAACTTGGCAGTCTGCTGCTGGAATCACACAAGGCCTGATTCAGGACTATGTAATGTATCTTCATGTATGTGTGTACAGATGTCAATAAGTGATCTCACGGGCTAGCCACAAGTACTGCTTTCATTGGAGCAGTGGGAAAAAATGCTGTTACCTTGGAAAAAACACCCTCCAATGTCCCACCACCTCCTTGACCACAGCCTCGCACTGGAGTATGAGTTCCAGTGTAGTGTTGACTCAACAGCTCTGACATGGGCACCAGAGCTGGGTCTAACCCCCTCCTTCCTGCTCCCCAATCACAGATATACTGACATGTTCCTGAATACTACAGCCTTTTATGGTGTTCAGTCTAAAAACTCTTGAGTCTTGGATTTCTCTCCCTGACAACAGAATTATTGCATGCCAACGCACATGTCAACAACACCATGGCAGCCTATAGCCTATGAGAGATCTAATTCTACGCCTGTTCTAACCTGTTAGAAGAACGTTAGGTAGGTGGCATTTTCATTGGACGAAGGCAGGTTGGTGGTACAGGGGCGGTCAGAGAGGTGTGGTCTAAATGTATGTAGACAGGTCAGAGAGGGGTGGTCTTAATGTATGTAGACAGGTCAGAGAGGTGTGGTCTAAATGTATGTAGACAGGTCAGAGAGGGGTGGTCTTAATGTATGTAGACAGGTCAGAGAGGTGTGGTCTAAATGTATGTAGACAGGTCAGAGAGGTGTGGTCTAAATGTATGTAGACAGGTCAGAGAGGTGTGGTCTAAATGTATGTAGACAGGTCAGAGAGGTGTGGTCTAAATGTATGTAGACAGGTCAGAGAGGTGTGGTCTAAATGTATGTAGACAGGTCAGAGAGGTGTGGTCTAAATGTATGTAGACAGGTCAGAGAGGTGTGGTCTAAATGTATGTAGACAGGTCAGAGAGGTGTGGTCTAAATGTATGTAGACAGGTCAGAGAGGTTTGGTCTAAATGTATGTAGACAGGTCAGAGAGGTGTGGTCTAAATGTATGTAGACAGGTCAGAGAGGTGTGGTCTAAATGTATGTAGACAGGTCAGAGAGGTGTGGTCTAAATGTATGTAGACAGGTCAGAGAGGGGTGGTCTAAATGTATGTAGACAGGTCAGAGAGGGGTGGTCTAAATGTATGTAGACAGGTCAGAGAGGTGTGGTCTAAATGTATGTAGACAGGTCAGAGAGGTGTGGTCTAAATGTATGTAGACAGGTCAGAGAGGTGTGGTCTAAATGTATGTAGACAGGTCAGAGAGGTGTGGTCTTAATGTATGTAGACAGGTCAGAGAGGGGTGGTCTAAATGTATGTAGACAGGTCAGAGAGGGGTGGTCTAAATGTATGTAGACAGGTCAGAGATGTGTGGTCTAAATGTATGTAGACAGGTCAGAGAGGTGTGGTCTAAATGTATGTAGACAGGTCAGAGAGGTGTGGTCTAAATGTATGTAGACAGGTCAGAGAGGGGTGGTCTAAATGTATGTAGACAGGTCAGAGAGAGGAGTAGTCTAACTGTATGTAGACAGGTCAGAGAGGTGTGGTCTAAATGTATGTAGACAGGTCAGAGAGGTGTGGTCTAAATGTATGTAGACAGGTCAGAGAGGGGTGGTCTAAATGTATGTAGACAGGTCAGAGAGGGGTGGTCTAAATGTATGTAGACAGGTCAGAGAGGGGTGGTCTAAATGTATGTAGACAGGTCAGAGAGGGGTGGTCTAAATGTATGTAGACAGGTCAGAGAGGGGTGGTCTAAATGTATGTAGACAGGTCAGAGAGGGGTGGTCTAAATGTATGTAGACAGGTCAGAGAGGGGTGGTCTAAATGTATGTAGACAGGTCAGAGAGGGGTGGTCTAAATGTATGTAGACAGGTCAGAGAGGGGTGGTCTAAATGTATGTAGACAGGTCAGAGAGGGGTGGTCTAAATGTATGTAGACAGGTCAGAGAGGGGTGGTCTTAATGTATGTAGACAGGTCAGAGAGGGGTGGTCTAAATGTATGTAGACAGGTCAGAGAGGGGTGGTCTAAATGTATGTAGACAGGTCAGAGAGGTGTGGTCTAAATGTATGTAGACAGGTCAGAGAGGGGTGGTCTAAATGTATGTAGACAGGTCAGAGAGGGGTGGTCTAAATGTATGTAGACAGGTCAGAGGGGGGTGGTCTAAATGTATGTAGACAGGTCAGAGAGGGGTGGTCTACATGTATGTAGACAGGTCAGAGAGGGGTGGTCTAAATGTATGTAGACAGGTCAGAGAGGGGTGGTCTTAATGTATGTAGACAGGTCAGAGAGGGGTGGTCTAAATGTATGTAGGCGTGTCAGAGAGGGGCGGTGCAGGTCAGAGAGGGGTGGTCTTAATGTATGTAGACAGGTCAGAGAGGGGTGGTCTTAATGTATGTAGACAGGTCAGAGAGGGGCGGTGCAGGTCAGAGAGGGGCGGTGCAGGTCAGAGAGGGGCGGTGCAGGTCAGAGAGGGGTGGTCTTACCGACTCAGGTGCTTTGATGAAGACCTTTGTGCGTCCAAGCTGGAACTGGTCCTGGTCCATGTTGACTGCACGTAGGAGATGAAGAACACCCTGCTTCTCATCTCCACGCCATGTAGGCCACGACTCCTTAGTCAGGATGGCATACCTGAGGAACATAATGAGGGAGAGAGAGAGATAATTAGATGAAGACAACGAGGAGAGAGGGAGATTGAGAGATAAATCCACAACCAAACCCTTGTTTTGAATTTTGGACATGTTGTTGCAGCATTTGCGAGGGATTCAGCGTATGAGCAATGTAAGGCCTATGCCAGGTGTACAGAAGCAGTATACTATTGCTATCTCTGTCCTATATGATGCAATGGAGATGAAAGAGGTCTGGGGCGCATTAAGAAAATACATTCACCACAAGTCTAACAATACAATAACCAAACTCTAAACTCAGCCGTGCTTTTTCACAATTACTCTTATACAGTATGTGTATGATACAGTAAAGCCTACAACAGAAGCCCTGAGCTCTCCCTGTGTTCTATAGCAGTGGTTCTCATCAGGAGGCTCAGCACACAGCCTGTTCCTTCGAGCTTGCCAACACGAACATTAGCAAAGTGAGCACTTCCTGATTGCCTGCAAATGCCGACCCTGTGTCCTTTTCCTGAGAGAGATGAGAGAGAGACCGCCCTACCCTATGCTGCCGAATGGGATAGGAGCATACAAAACCAACCACTGTCATTCTGGGAGGGCAGGGCAGATTGTGTCACACGAAAGTGACTCATACATATATATTCTTAATTCCATTCCTTTACTTGTGTGTATTGGCTATATGTTGTGACATTGTTAGATATCACTTGTTAAATATTGCTGCACTGTCAGAACTAGAAGCACAACCATTTCGCTACACTCGCAATAACATCTGCTAAACACGTGTATGTGACCAGTACAATTTGATTTGATATACACTGAAAGTGTAGAATTCATTCATTCCTTTATGCCACTCTTCCCCCAGAAGGAAGGGCCTTACCTGTTGAGGAACTTCCTGAAGACTCTGCGGTAGGCATAGCCAGCACGCCTCACCCTGATGTTCTCCTTCAGGCCCAGGTACTCCACTTGGTGCTTTACCCTGAGGAAGAAGAGAGAGGGGAATACAGGGTCAGTCTGGCTGGGATGTATGAAGAAGGTTGGTCAGATGCCTCAACCAACCCTTCACCACAAAGATATAGCAGTGAAGACGTTTATCTGTCAGCATCTACCTTCCTCCATTTCTAAGATAAATCTATATACAGTGCCTTGCGAAAGTATTCGGCCCCCTTGAACTTTGCGACCTTTTGCCACATTTCAGGCTTCAAACATAAAGATATAAAACTGTATTTTTTGTGAAGAATCAACAACAAGTGGGACACAATCATGAAGTGGAACAACATTTATTGGATATTTCAAACTTTTTTAACAAATCAAAAACGGAAAAATTGGGCGTGCAAAATTATTCAGCCCCCTTAAGTTAATACTTTGTAGCGCCACCTTTTGCTGCGATTTTCAGCTGTAAGTCGCTTGGGGTATGTCTCTATCAGTTTTGCACATCGAGAGACTGACATTTTTTCCCATTCCTCCTTGCAAAACAGCTCGAGCTCAGTGAGGTTGGATGGAGAGCATTTGTGAACAGCAGTTTTCAGTTCTTTCCACAGATTCTCGATTGGATTCAGGTCTGGACTTTGACTTGGCCATTCTAACACCTGGATATGTTTATTTTTGAACCATTCCATTGTAGATTTTGCTTTATGTTTTGGATTATTGTCTTGTTGGAAGACAAATCTCCGTCCCAGTCTCAGGTCTTTTGCAGACTCCATCAGGTTTTCTTCCAGAATGGTCCTGTATTTGGCTCCATCGATCTTCCCATCAATTTTAACCATCTTCCCTGTCCCTGCTGAAGAAAAGCAGGCCCAAACCATGATGCTGCCACCACCATGTTTGACAGTGGGGATGGTGTGTTCAGGGTGATGAGCTGTGTTGCTTTTACGCCAAACATAACGTTTTGCATTGTTGCCAAAAAGTTCAATTTTGGTTTCATCTGACCAGAGCACCTTCTTCCACATGTTTGGTGTGTCTCCCAGGTGGCTTGTGGCAAACTTTAAACAACACTTTTTATGGATATCTTTAAGAAATGGCTTTCTTCTTGCCACTCTTCCATAAAGGCCAGATTTGTGCAATATACGACTGATTGTTGTCCTATGGACAGAGTCTCCCACCTCAGCTGTAGATCTCTGCAGTTCATCCAGAGTGATAATGGGCCTCTTGGCTGCATCTCTGATCAGTCTTCTCCTTGTATGAGCTGAAAGTTTAGAGGGACGGCCAGGTCTTGGTAGATTTGCAGTGGTCTGATACTCCTTCCATTTCAATATTATCGCTTGCACAGTGCTCCTTGGGATGTTTAAAGCTTGGGAAATCTTTTTGTATCCAAATCCGGCTTTAAACTTCTTCACAACAGTATCTCGGACCTGCCTGGTGTGTTCCTTGTTCTTCATGATGCTCTCTGCGCTTTTAACGGACCCCTGAGACTATCACAGTGCAGGTGCATTTATACGGAGACTTGATTACATACAGGTGGATTGTATTTATCATCATTAGTCATTTAAGTCAACATTGGATCATTCAGAGATCCTCACTGAACTTCTGGAGAGAGTTTGCTGCACTGAAAGTAAAGGGGCTGAATAATTTTGCACGCCCAATTTTTCAGTTTTTGATTTGTTAAAAAAGTTTGAAATATCCAATAAATGTCGTTCCACTTCATGATTGTGTCCCACTTGTTGTTGATTCTTCACAAAAAAATACAGTTTTATATTTTTATGTTTGAAGCCTGAAATGTGGCAAAAGGTTGCAAAGTTCAAGGGGGCCGAATACTTTCGCAAGGCACTGTAGATCAATTGAATTTTATAATGAACCTTATGGTGGGGTTATAAAATAATTAATATTTTCCAACACTAAGGATACTGTAAGGTACTAAAGAATCTCTTTATGCACACAGGCTTCCTGTGAAAACAGCAGTTCCGGTGCTAATTAGGCAGTCCGACCTGAGCCTGAGCCTGAGCCTGAGACCAGCTCACTGCTGCTCACAACAGGAAGGCCATTAGGCCCAAACACAGCACCCTGCATCAGTACATCTCGTACCCAGCCAGGGAGGAAAGAGCGGGAAGGAAAAACAGAGGGAGTTAGAGTAAGAGTGTCTCAGAGACTTCCTCCATCACCCAGTCTTAAAGAGGCCAGAACAGGGAAATACAGTATGATTCAACAAGCAGACCTAACAACATTGAGTTGAGTAATGGGATATCCTGCTCAATATCAATTGACAATCTCCAGAACAAACTGTAAATGATGTAATAAAAAACGCTTTAGTTTGAAACACATCTCAAAGACTGTGTGTTTTGCAGTTCCATTGACATTTCAGTGTTCAGACACTCACCGGCTCTCCTCCCAGTCCTTGGGCTTCTTGGTCTCATTGGGTTTGATGCAGCGGATGTAGTGAGGGGTGCACTTCATCAGCGTCTGGACCAGGTCATTCGCTTGTTTCTGAACGGAGAAGGAGGAGGAAGAAGAGGAGGACGGAGAGGATGAAGAATAGTTTGTGTTTAAAATATATCAACTGTATCTACATGTTGTTGATGAATCACTGTTTGTACTCCAAGCTGTAGTGTTCAGGGACACAGCACTGACGCGACTGATTACAAGATGGTATCTTTGTGCTTGAAAGATACTGATGCGTGTCAGAGAGAGAACCTGAACCCTGATTAAAACTGTCATCTCTAGAACACAGCGACGACACTAAAACAACACTGGAGTGAATGAGCTTTTCATCCCCAGGCTCTGGATTTGCACCTGACAGAGTGATAAGGTCAGGTAGGGGCGTGGCCCACAGATACACCCATGTCACTGATGTACGGTGTACAAACACACGTCTCACAGCTGCTCAACACACCTTGATTTTACTGCCCGCTGTCGTCGGCCGGCCTTTCTTTTCGGCGTTGAGGTTATCTGGAAACAGGGCCCTGATGAAAGCTCTGTAGAGGAGAACCAGGGTGTAATAAGGACTGGCAACGTATATAGAAGACCAGGCTAAGACTGTTCTCCACTTTAGTTTTCTTAGAAGCAGCAAACTCAGGTCTGTGGAATCTCTGCGCTGGCTGCCAGTGGCTCAGCTCACATTGTTGTTTAGCTTCGGGGAACTGAGCTGAAGTTTGAATTACTGTGGTTTTTAGCAGCTCTCCTGCCAAACTGTGACTTTTACTTCCTCAAAAATGTGCATTTTTATTACACTGTGACTGGAAAGTTATACCAGCAAATATGGTATTTTCTTTATACTCATTCCTTTTAATCATGCTACAGTCAGAATGTCCTCACTCACAACATGCTCTCTAAACCCATGATGGATGTGTGCTGGTCAGAATGTAGCACATAGTTGCCAGCATTCCAGAACCTCAAGAACAGTTCTGATCTCAACCTTTCTGTTTATCACTTGAAGTGCTCAAAGTGCTCATTTTGCAGTCCTCAAATAAACCTGTTGTAAATAACAACAAGGTTCAAGTTGAAGAAATCTACTGCTTAAGGAATTACTTATTTGATGTTGACAAACATACTAGTCAAGTAAAAACAAATACAGGGACAGTCAGGACACAGAATGTGCAAACGTTTCACACGAGGGCTACCATCTTTCCCTGCAGGAGTATTTGTCTGGTCTTTTTAATCAAGGCCATGGGGACATAAGGGAGGATCAGTGGGCTTTGTGTGTGCAGATGGACCAGCAGCATGCTAACAATGTCCAGCTGACTATAATGATATTTTCTTTCTTCTCTGAGCAGACCTGCTGCGCTAAGGAATGAGGCTCCTTTCCCTCACACATTTGTATCTGTGTGTCTATAAGTGTGTGTGTGTCTGTGTGTCTATAAGTGTGTGTGTGTGTGTGTGTGTGTGTGTGTGTGTGTGATCACGTGTCTGAATGGGGTTTGGGGGTCTTGGCATGGCCCACCGTGCAGGCCCCCCTGCAGGCTACACACAAAAGGGCTCTAAAGAGAGGCTGTGGAGGCTGTTTGCACAGATGGCCACTGGCGGCACAAAGGAGGCCCAGGAACGCACAAGACGGGCAGGGGAGTCTACTCCTCAATGCGGCTCCCTAAGGAGACAGTGAGACACTCGCCAGACCTTAGAAGTCCTGAGCAAACCCCCAAGAGAGGGGAGAGCACCTCCAGCCCTGCACACACCTATTGATCTGCCTTTTCCAGCTGCACTAGTCATCTGCAAGTCTCCTTCAGATGCATCCATTCATATAGATCATAATAGAAGATGTCTCTTTGTGGACCTCTAAACCAAATGCTCGGCCCGGTCTCAGAAAGAACAGCTAGCTGCATATGCTCTCTAATGCTCGCATAAGTGATGAGTGACTTACATTTCGCTGCTTTGCATCAACTCGATGAGGTCACTGAAGAGGACGTCACGGTTCCTCTCACAGAAACCCTCTGCGTCGTAGGACACCTGGAGGAGAGATGTTAGAGGGTTAGTTACGATCACAGCACACAGTTAACCCATTCAGATAGCAGTTAGTACCCTCTGCTCAGTCCAGGTGCCCTATCAAAATTAACTGAGAGAATGTTAAGAGCAACAACAAAGAATTCATTGACAAAAGAGAAACGATTGATGACAGGTTCTCTGCAAGACCACCAATGTTGCATTTTTAAGCTTGCTTCCCAACTCCAGCTTCATATACATAGAGTGTGTATAGATCTTCGGTATAGCCACTATAGTCTGGGGTGGTACTGTAGGAATGTTCTAAGCCATGATGACTTAGGACCAGGACCCCTCCAAGCCATTATGACATGGTTAATTAGGACTTGTGGCATGCAGAGTGTACCAGGCTGAGACCCAAACACATCTGAAGCAAACAGCACAGACCATGAGAATGAAAGGGTGAGAGAAATGGAGAAAGAGTGAGAAAAGGACTGGAAGAAGAGAAAGAGACGACGTGAGAAGAAGAAAGAGCACAACAGTGTGAAAGACAGAATGAGAGAAAGATAGAGACGAGAGGAGAGAGGGACAAGGAGAGGAGAAGAGAGGTATACTGCAGTGTTGCAGACCTTGCCAGCGTAGTGGTGGATGATGAAGCCTTGGTTCCAGCTGTTGAAGTGTTCATGGGAGTTGATGGCCACCCTCAGCTTCTGCAGCATGGTCTGGTCTGCCCCCTCGCCCACCGCGTGCATGGTGGCACACACGTCATCCAGGATACTCATGATGCCAGGGGGGTTCTGGGAGGAGAACCAAAAAGATGAGCACAGAGAATAACCTCAGCCACAACACATCAGATCTAAAACATGAACATATCCCCCATGACCATCTATGATTATAACTGACAATGCTAACTTTCTTCACACACTAGACACTCTTTCTGAATTCCACATAAATACATCAATGTCAATGTCATGGATAGGCTAAAGTGATAAACATGGGTTACAGTGTTCGTTGTGTACTCCACCAGCTCAAAGCATAACAGCAGAGCCAATTTATAATTAGCTACCGCGTTGCATCCCAGAACGTCACACACCCACACACTGAATGATGTCATCACAACACACACACACACACACAGCTGCTGCCCTATCTGGCTCCACGCTGTGTCCATGGACACGGCGGCCAGTGGCCTTAACTAGGGACAGTAGTTGCAGTGTCTCTGGCTCTTTAGTTGTGGCAAAGTCACAAACAGAGAACACAGGTTTCTGTCACTAGTGTAAATGAAGCTCTGGTGAAGTTGCCAGTCACAGATGTAGCTAACTGGACTTGGTCTAAAACAGAGGAGTCAGAGACTGGACACAGACTCCCTGCTTGGCTGCCTCAGATCACAGCTTGTTTAAGGGTCGCCCTTGTTGTGGATTTCATGGATTAAGCCTCTCAGTGGGACGGATAAATCAAATTAAGAGGCATGTCGGCACGTTTGAGGATGTTAGACTGCCGGTCATGGGAAGAGTGGGGAGGTTTCAGTGGCCCTACTGTAACTCAATTGGCAGAGTGTTTGCTCTTATTTGGAGCATTATGATGGCAGGCATAACAAACTACAGATCTATCTAAAGCAGTCTCACAACTGTTTCCTGTTATCCCATTTATATGTGACTTCAAGGTGTGCATTAAATTAATAGTGGGCACTGGGGACTCTACTTACTAGTTTGCTCTCAATGAGATCGCAGACAATCTTATTGTTAAAGTATTCGATAGGAGTCCACCGGATGCCTTCTTGTACATACTCCTCCTAGAGAGAGAGGGGGAAGAAGAGTGATTGGTCTGACGATGAGTCTCTACTTAAACATGAGACAAGTAGCTTCTGCTGGTGAAAAGGTGTGAGAACAATGAGTGAAAAAAGCCCAAAACATTACCTGCTCAGCTTTAAGCGTGAGCTCAATGAAGATCTGCTGCAGTTTCTCATTCACAAAGTTGATGCAGAACTGCTCAAAGCCATTTTTCTACACAGAAAGAGATGGTGTGTTAGTGATAAACCAGAGAGGCTGAGGGTGAGAGTGAGGTCATCCGTACAGACACAGAGAGCTGGGGAACTCCTCTGGGCTTCCTGAATGGGTCATGTTTATGAGGTGAGGATATCTACCAGTCAGCCTGGCGTGGCTGGAGGAAAACATCTACACAGTACTTTACACCACAATAGACCTGGGACCTGAGACTAATGTTTTATCTAAAGAAACCCAATATATCCCATTTCAGCTCGTCTGAGCACTAACACAGGAGGTTTATTTTCTCTGTGCTTTGTTAGTAATAGGCCTGTGTATTAACATGTGGACGGACCCAACCACTGTTTAGATAACAGTTGTATGCTATCTAAACTTACAGCTTTACATTAGCTCATGTTAGGTATCAGAGGACAGGTACATCATGGTTTGAGACTGTCGCCACGCTACGACACTGAAGCTGTCCCGTTTCATTATTTAATCAAGGCCAGTCCTTTTCAGGGGGCATCAGTGAGACCCCGAATAATGCAACCTAAACAAACAGCTAATCAGATTAGAAAGGTCCATTAAAGAATGCTGTCCCAATCAAGAGATGGGACATAATCCAGACAAAATCAGTCTGATCCTCTGTCTTTAAGCTGTGTAACTACCCAAACTTTACTATGATTACTGCGATGTAGTGATCATGTATCACCTTATGCTATGATTTCCAAATGTAAATCACAAAACATAAAAGGGCAAATCTACAGAAAACTTACTTGGAATATTTCAAATCCATAGATATCCAACACGCCAATATTAAACTCTTGGTGAACCTTCACGATGGCTTTGTTGATGGACTGAAACAGAAAAAAATGCTTTGTTACATTTGGCCATTTATGAAGGACCGGGTATTATTCTAATGGAGAAGGAGTGTCCATTCATACCTCTACTAGGAAGTCAAAAACACGTGAGTGTAGGGCCTTGGACAGGGCATCCCGTGTGTAACACGCCTGCTCCACATTCAGTGTCACATCGATGGACTCCATAGAACTGCCCCACTTGCTGTCCATCTTCCTGCTGGTCAACTTCTCCTTCAGCCGCTTCTGGTCAATCCCCAGTAGAAAAGCAGGGAAGGCCAGGACTGTAGAGAGAGAGACGAGAGAGAATGAAGAAAGAGACAGACAGATGTGTGGCACACACCCTCCTCATGAAACAAAACACCAGTACATTCTGAATACGTTGGATCCAATAAATAAAGGGTTCAACAACAAAACGGAATGCAATCAAGTCTAGTGATGACTCTTTGCTCCCTCTTCCCTGCCATAGCCACAACAACTGGGTTCTCCTAGCAGAGGCCTGAGCATGCGGAGGGCCATTAGGACTCTCCTGAGAGCCCCTCCCTGCCTCATTACACTGAGTCACTTCCCCCAGAAGGAAACTGCTCTCAGTCTCTGGGTCTAACTCTGGGTCTGACGAATAGCCCCCGTTTGGGAAATGAGGGTGTGACTGACTGTACTCCATACCACAGCACAGGCCAAGTCTATCCTCAGGACCATGCTGCATCTCCTACTGTAGCCTGCCAATGCACTCTCCCTCAAAGAGGATATAGATAGTATCAATGATGAGCAGCCAGTTCATCTATACCAAAACTAATGATCCATACCAGTCTGATGGATAGTTAAAAGTTTATATGTACAGTACAAGGGAGTGTTCTTTCTAGTGGATCTGAGGCAGGGATTTGTTTGGCTGAGCGTGAGCAGATGTTTATGCCAACTTGTGTTGGTGTGGTTTTATATGGGGCACCAGGTGTCTTGATATGTGAAACACATTGCAGTCAGACAGGAAGTGATATAGGGGGGAAGAGGAAACGCAGAATCCACACAACGCCGCTTTGTACCCTGGATAACCAGAGGGGCTACATTTCATCATTCAGCCTGGATGGGTGGCTGTGAGGCGGGCAAGGAAGTAGAGGAGGGAGGGAGGGAGGAAGGGGAAGAGAGGGGCGGGGGAAGAGTAGGAGTGGTGCAGGAAGAGGCTGCGTTTCTCAGAGTAATTTTTGTCTGTGATGTAATGTGCCCAGACCTTGAAAATTGTTTTTTATTTTCTCTGGTAATTCAGCGTGGCCTGGAGCTTGGCTGCAGCCCTGCATTAACACAATAAAGCTTCGGGGAGTGAAAACAGTCAGTGCAGTGTGCTGAGAAATGTGCTTCCTAACCTAACCCGTCCCATAAAGGGAAGCCCAGGACACTGGAGAGGAACGCCAGGGGGACATGCCAGTCTGCAGGCTGGAGACACACAGAGACAGTCTAACTGCATTTCAACCTGACCACTTTCTCCCTTCCCACATCCTGTTGACTCCCCTCACAGATGTGAAAGGATTGGATTGGTGCAAGCAACAAACTCTACCTAGCCCTCTACATAAACAAAGTTACAAGGGTTGGTACGTACACTCCTCGCTCTCAACGGCGGCGTAGTTCCCTGCTTCCCTGAAGTTGATGTTCCCAAGGTGCAGGACTCCGGCTACAATCTGCAGCACCAGGCCACGGTCCTCCCCTGAGATGCCAATCACCTCCATGGCATGCTGGTAGAGGACAGAGACAGAACAGGAGACATGAACCCATGGATGAAACGTGTGTTTACGTACTGCTGTGGTACCTAAACCATGTCCTCTAATTACTCCTGTTGTGGTTTCACTGGTAAAACAAAAACAGGTGGAGTACAGGGTATAAAATGAAAACAACAGAGAATGGAAGACAGACTGAGAAGAAGAGAAAGAAAGGCAGAGAGAGAGAGAACCATCCCAATGGAAAGAAAGTAAACGTACCATAGTTTCCTGAAAATCGCTTTTGTCGTTGATGTCATCCACTTTGTAGGATCCAGACTGATTGAGGTAATTGTAGTAATCTAGGCTTGTGATTCCGAGGCTGCTCTTCTGTTCTCCAGTTGCTCCCTCTATCAACTGCACAAACAGAAGACAGTGTTAGATGATTACACCTCTGTCAAGTAAGAACCTGTATACAGTAATTCTAGACTCAAAGGTCTACAGGAGCTTTCAACCAGTGAACTCACATTGTCTTTCCTCACATTTCTACATGTCAGAAGTCTTTTAGACAGGCAGCACCATATACACATGCTCATTAAGTGATCAGCACCACACGTTTTACACCCAATTTAGAGTCATATGCTTTACTCTCCTTTCATGTGTCAAGAAAGTTGCATTATGGGAGTTTGACCGCTGCCTCTCTTCCAGAGACCTCAAGTGGTACACAGTGAGAACAACCTGACCTGCTTTCAGGAGCCAATTGGCACTTGTTACTGTTAGTGTCCTGAATGCTGAATTTCACTCATGGACACTGTGAGCCAATTCCTGTACACATTTCCCCAGTTCTCTTATTAAACAGGAAAATGATAAAAACACACCATGTTACTGGAGTCCCTCACCTGATAGAATATATGGAAGCTCCTCTCTCCAGGATTCCTCATGACGACGCGCGATTTCTCCAACAGGAAGTTGGAGATTTTCCCTCCATCTGGCTCGCCGCCGGAGCTGAACTGGATCTCAAAGTATTTCCCCTGAAGGAGGAGAGTGTGGCGCTTTACTATCAGCGCAGGCCTCTCTAAAGCTAAAACCCAGACCTCTCCGAGCAGGAAATAACAACCATCAAATGAGTTGTACTTTGGGTGCACACCTGCAACCCAGTGGTGTGTGTGTACTAAGGCTTAACCTCTCTCTCTCTCTCTCTCTCTCTCTCTCTCTCTCTCTCTCTCTCTCTCTCTCTCTCTCTCTCTCTCTCTCTCTCTCTCTCCTCTCTCTCTCTCTCTCTCCCTCCCTCCCTCCCTCCCTCCCTCCCTCCCTCCCTCCCTCCCTCCCTCCCTCCCTCCCTCCCTCCCTCCCAGACAGGTCTGTCCTCTGTAATGTCTATCCCATTCCCAGTCAGTCTGAAGCCCCAAAGTGCTCTGAGACACTATTCCTACAGGGAGACTTCCTCGACCATGTGTCAAACCTCATTTACTTTTCCCAAACTAAACCAGGAAAACTAAGAACAGAGACAGTACTTCCTTGTCAACCTGAATACAATACTTACTACTAAGCTCTGTTGTGAATGCTGTAAGTAGATAAACTGGCTTTAGAGGGCCCTAAAAACTGCCTTTAAAACCTCTTTCCAAGCTAACTAACTGTCTTTAAAGTATAGTATGTGTTTTTCTATGTGCATCTTTACTGGCAGTGGAGTTCCCACTCTTTTTGGACAGTGTGTCCCCACAGCCCTGGTAAACCAGGCCACACGAGGCTAGCAGCCCCAGCCAAGAGGAGACGGGAGAAGGCAGTAACACAGTTTATAAAAAGAGGAGCACAATGTAATTCACTATCTCCTTTTTTTCTCTTCTCTATTTGCACTGGACGTACTTGTGTTTGCTTTGGTTCCGGAAACGACCGCGAAGCACCTTCAAATCATCAGGGCAGAACACAGTGCCAACCATATGATGTTAGGCGCCCCCATTCCGCTAAGAAAAAAAATAGATTTGCAAAGACGTGGAACCCTTACAAATCTGCTGGAGTTGTTGTTCCTCACTGTCTTGGCGTTCCCGAAGGCCTCCAGGAGTGGGTTGGACTGGAGGATGATGTCTTTGACGTGCTGTGAGGGAGCAGACAGACAGTAGGCTCATTTTAGTGTGACAGGTAGGGTATAGAGGTAGTGGGTAGGGAGACACTACTACACTCTGCAGTTATCCACATCCCTGCTGGCAGATCAACATGCACCATCACCGTCTTCCACCGTCGCTCCGCTCTCATAGCGTCTGGAGCACATTATCTTTCCCATGAGCCATCTGCATATCAGGAGCCCATGAGTTTTAAATCAGCACAGTGTCGTGGAGACCGAACTATTATCCTCTCTATTATTGAATGCTTAAGTGGAGTGGTAGCATTTCTTGGAATCCTTTTGCATCCCTGAACTATTGTCCTCTACGAAGAAAACAAACTTTAGTGTAACAGCTTTTTGTACTTTACCCCAGGGCTCAGTTAAACCTTACATATTTATGTAACTAATCAAACCGCTCTGTGAGAGCCGCGTGAGACTTCAAAACACTTCCAGGTTAAAAACACATGCTGTGTCTGTCACATCGATTTGCATGCATATGATTCAGGGGCATGGTAATCTGATATGCATCCTGCAGTCAGAAACCGATACAGGGTGACGATAATCAGAGACAACAACTTTGCTGTTCAGTCTGTCTGTTTGAGTAGACAGGGGTAGTGAAGTGACAGTCACTCACAAAGCATTACACCCCCCCCCCCCCCCCCCCCCCCCACACACACACACACACACAAACACACCACAAGCACTTACACTTACCACAAGCACACAGGAGTTGGGGAGACCATGTGAATGAGACATGTGGACAGAGGGATTGACAAAGCTCAATGGGGCAGGAAGGGTATTGAGAGAGGTAGGGGGTTTCCAACACAATGGAGACCTTATTCAATAAAACAATAGAAATTCCAAGGGCAATGTCTGTAATATACTACATAGACCGCACATAGACTTATTTTAAATACATTCTTCAACAAATGTTACAAGCACACTTTTCAGTACATCTTACATCAAATGATTTAAAAGATGCAAGGCACATAAGACTCATAGCCAGTAACAATGCAGAACCATGTACAGTACATTCAAAAAGTATTCAGAACCCTTCCCCTTTTCCCCATTTTTTTACGTTATTCTAAAATGGATTAAATCATTTTCCCCCCTCATCAACCTACACACAATATCCCATAACGACAAAGAGAAAACAAGTTTTGTTTGCAAATTTAAAAAACAGAAATACCTTATTTCCATAATATTCAGACTAGAGGTCGGCCGATTAATCGGAATGGCCGATTAATTAGGGCCGATTTCAAGTTTTCATAACAATCGGAAATCTGTATTTTTGGGCGCCGATTTCCAATTAAAAAAATGTCCAATTACACCTTTATTTAGCTAGGCAAGTCAGTTAAGAACACATTCTTATTTTCAATGACGGCCTAGGAACGGTGGGTTAACTGCCTTGTTCAGAGACAGAACGACAGATTTTCACCTTGTCAGCTCAGGGGACCCAATCTTGCAACCGCTCAGTTAACTAGTCCAACGCTCTAACCATTGTACTCCACGAGAAGCCTGCCTGTTACGCGAATGCAGTAGAAGCCAAGGTAAATTAGCTAGCTAGCATTAAACTTATCTTATAAAAAACAATCAATCATAATCACTAGTTATAACTACTAATTGCCAATTGCCAGTTAATATTGCCTGCCAGTTTAGCAGGCAATATTAACCAGGTGAAATTGTGTCACTTTTCTTGCGTTCATTGCACGCAGAGTCAGGGTATATGCAACAGTTTGGGCTGCCTGGCTCATTGCGAACTAATTTTCCAGAATTTTACGTAATTATGACATACATTGAAGGTTATCTGCAATGTAACAAGAATATTTAGACTTAGAGATGCCACCCATTAGATAAAATACCGAAACGGTTCCATATTTCACTGAAATAATAAACATTTTGTTTTTCAAAATGATAGTTTCCGGATTCGACCATATTAATGACCAAAGGCTCGTATTTCTGTGTGTTATTATGTTATAATTAAGTCTGATTTGATAGAGCAGTCTGACTGAGCAGCAGCAGGCCCGTAATCATTCATTCACACAGCACTTTCGTGCGTTTTGCCAGCAGCTCTTCACAAGCACAGCGTTGTTTATGACTTCAAGCCTATCAGCCTAATGGCTGGTGTAACCAATGTGAAATGGCTAGCTAGTTAGCTGGGTGTGCGCTAAAACCGTTTCAAACGTCACTCGCTTTTAGATTTGGAGTAGTTATTCCCCTTGTGCTGCAAGGGCCGTGGCTTTTGGGGAGCGATGGGTAATGCTTCTTTGAGTGTGGCTGTTGTCGATGTGTTCCTGGTTCGAGCCCAGGTAGGGGCGAGGAGAGGGATGGAAGCTATACTGTTACACTGGCAATACTATAGTGCCTATAAGAACATCCAATAGTCAAAGGTATATGAAATACAAATGGTATAGAGAGAAATAGTCCTATAAATACTATATTAACTACAACCTAAAACTTCTTACCTTGGAATATTGTAGTCTCATGTTAAAAGGAACCACCATATGTTCTGAGCAAGGAACTTAAATGTTAGCTTTTTTACATGGCACATATTTTACATGGTACACATTTTTACATGGCAAACATTTTTACATGGCACATACATGGCACATATTGCATATTGGCACATTTTACTTTCTTCTCCAAAACTTTGTTTTTGCATTTAAACCAAATTGAACATGTTTCATTATTTATTTGAGGCTAAATTGATTTTATTTATGTATTATTTTAAGTTAAAATAAGTGTTCATTCAGTATTGTTGTAACTGTCATTATTACAAATAAAAAATATTAAAAAATCGGCATCAGCTTTTTTGGTCCTCCAATAATTGGTATCAGTATCGGCGTTGAAAAATCATAATCAGCCAACCTCTAATTCAGACCCAATGTTATGAGACTCAAAATTGAGCGGTGCCTCCTGTTTCCATTGATCATCCTTGAGATGTTTCTACAACTTGACTGGAGTCCACCTGCGGTAAATTTAAATTATTGGAAATTATTTGGAAAGGCACACACTGGTCTATATAAGGTTCCACGGTTGACAGTATATGTCAGAGCAAAAACCAAGCCATGAGGTCGAAGGAATTGCCCGTAGAGCTCCGAGACAAGACTGTGTCGAGGCACAGATCTGGGGAAGGTTACCTTAAAATTTCTGCAGCATTGAAGTTCCCCAAGAACACAGTGGCCTCCATCATTCTTAAATGGAAGAAGTTTGGAACCACCAAGACTATGGACAACCATCTCTGCAGCACTCCACCAATCAGGTCTTTATGGTAGAATGGCCAGATGGAAGCCACTCCTCAGTAAAAGGCACATGACAGCCCACTTGGAGTTTGCTAAAAGGCACCTAAAGTACTCTCAGACCATGAGAAATAAGATTATCTGGTCTGATGAAACCAAGATTGAACTCTTTGGCCTGATTGCCAAGCGTCACTTCTGGAGGAAACTAGGCTCCAAGCTTGTAGCGTCATACCCAAGAAGATTCTAGACTGTAATCGCTGTCAAAGGTGCTTCAACAAAGTACTGAGTAAAGGGTCTGAATACTTATGTAAATGTAATCCTTTTTTTTTGTAATAAATTTGCAAAATAAATCTAAAAACCTGTTTTTGCTTTGTCATTATGGGGTATTATGTAGATTGATGAGAAAAAAAAAACAATTGAATCCATTTCAGAAAAAGGCTGTAATGTAACAAAATGTCAATATTTTCCGAATGCACTGAACATTGAAAATGTACAGTAATTAGTCATACACCCTTTTCCACATGACTCACTGAGAGCATGATAGCTAACATTAGCTTTGAACTTGAAACCTTGACTAATAATAATAATTCCAGGGTGGAAAAAGCACTATACTAATCAGACAAAAAAAATGACTACCATCACAATTGCGTCTGAGTGTTAGTGTCTTGTGATCCAGCTTATATTCCTACAGACTGGAAATTCCAAGCCCTTTTCAGTGGGCCAATAATACCAGGGAGGCTGGTGGAGAGGGGTGGCTTGGGGACAGGACATCTGCTGAGTAGGATGGGGGCCAGATGGCTGCTGGAGGGGGGGGGGGGGGGGGGGGGGGGGGGGTTGGGAAGGAGGGTATTTGGGGGTTGGATGGGCTGATGATGGATTGATAATGATAATGGGAGATTGGAGGGAGGGATGGCAGGAGATGGTTTGTGTGGTGCGGAAAAGGGAGGTTTAGACAGGAAACAGCAACCGGTCATTAGGATGGACTGACCTAATAAGGTACATTGTAAATGACAGTGGATGTGTGTGATCGTCTGAGATTAATCACATTTTCACAACTGTAGTTGAGCGGTGTTTTACGGTGTAAAATGGAAGTAGCTTCTCTGGGCTCACCTGCACTTTGGGTCCTCCTCCGGATACTCTGGAGATGTAGCCCATGATGTATTTGGCTGCTACCGTCTTCCCTGCACCACTCTCTCCACTGAAACACAAAGTAGAGAGGTCAGAATGGTGCATATAACAGGGCAGTCCTCTGAAACACAATGTACAATTCAAGGATGCCCACGTTGTTGTCAACTGTATCATAACAAGTAAATGAGAGTATACACTTTCTCTGTGGAAATTCAACTGAACTGCGAAGCTGAAAAATTAGTTTTAGATTTATGGTACCAGACAGTATGTTAAATAGCACTCCATGAAAATCTCCTCTAAGCCTAGTTTTAAGAGGGTCAGTAGGGGTTTACCAAAATGCTCCTTTATTGTCTCTTCTTATCCCAATTAGCATAAAGGTGGCCTACTATTGAAGGAGGGGATTTCTCAATTTGACCCATGCCTCTTTTCTCTTCTCTTTAATGTGCGATGTAGTAACAGAAGTTGAGCCAGTCATAAATGCTCTTCCTCTAATTCTCCCAGCTGAGCCAAACCCTTCACTTCAAATCAACTTTTTTCAAACATCCAGAATTACCAGGTGAAATGCCATTTCTTGACTTCCTGTCCACAGAGACTCCACTTCCTATATTCACTCAGCTCTCCATCTCGGTGGTTGATGCCAACCAAAATCAGACTCATCTCAGCAGTAAACCTCCCACTCTAGAAGGGGCTAATAACACAAATCCTGTTTTGTCACATTTGCCCAGTTTATTTTCTTCCTTCTCTTTCCTCAACCTCTCCTTGTATTTTTCCTCCTGTCCTTTCACTTCACCAGGGTCATACTTATTTAGACATGTGGTTTGGCAGTGGATGACAGAGGAGTCTGTTTTTTTATTTCATTTTTGAAGGGGAGTCATGTCGGTAATGCCCTTCTGAGACGACCCAGCTGCAGACCGTCTGAGGACGCCATAAGAAGTCATCAAAGCAACTCTATATGCTTATTCATCTCCATTAGGCCGATCATAGTCTGCTCCTCTATAGTATTCAGTCTAGCTTGCTACACAGCTATTCAAAACCAAAACAACTATAATAATTCTAGATATAGACTACAATGCACTCAAAATACAGTCAGTACGGGGCCTCCCGGGTGGCGCAGTGGTTAAGGGCGCTGTACTGCAGCGCCAGCTGTGCCATCAGAGTCCTGGGTTCGCGCCCAGGCTCTGTCGTAACCGGCCGCGACCGGGAGGTCCGTGGGGCGACGCACAATTGGCCTAGCGTCGCCCGGGTTAGGGAGGGCTTGGTCGGTAGTGGTGTCCTTGTCTCATCGCGCACCAGCGACTCCTGTGGCGGGCGCCCAGCCCGCCACAGCCCGCGCAGTGTACGCTAGCCAAGGTGGCCAGGTGCACGGTGTTTCCTCCGGCGCATTGGTGCGGCTGGCTTCCGGGTTGGATGTGCGCTGTGTTAAAGAAGCAGCGGCTTGGTTGGTTGTGTATCGGAGGACGCATGACTTTCAACCTTCGTCTCTCCCGAGCCCATACGGGAGTTGTAGCGATGAGACAAGATAGTAGCTACTACAACAATTGGATACTACGAAATTGGGGAGAAAAAGGGGTAAAATTAAATTTAAAAAAATAAATAAATAAATAAATACAGTCAGTACACTGACTAGCGACCAAATGTGACCCAATGTTCCCTCTAATCTTTGCCAATAAGCATTTGTAGGACCTTAACCCTCTGAACACGGTGGACTTATATGCTCTTTTCAGCTGGAGCAGGAGTTTGAATCACATCCTATTTTTACCCTCCTGAGGGGTGCGCCCATTGTTGTAATTACACAGCACGCAGATGCTTAACACATTGTTGACTTCCTCTCCCATTTATTGGCCAAACAAGGACAGAATGAGAGTCATGTCATTATAGAAGGCTTACTGTAAAGTACTCAGCGCTGAATCACTGGGCTCACTGATGTCACTCACAGCTCAGCTTGACAAAGAAAGCACCTGAAGTGATCATTACAGACATCAGCTATGGAATGCATGCTGAGTATGATGTGGGCCGAGGGATACTAGTTATGCATATTTGTATGATTAGGCACATTGTGTTTCCAAGCCACTACCGTATGACACAAGTGGGCGGGCGGACACACACACACACACACATACACACACACACACACAAGGTGTGACTGAAGTATGGCTTCATTTCAACTTGTTGGATAGCATAATTTCCTGCAACTGAAGGGTCCATCCATTAACAGAGAGACAAACTGTAAAACTTAGATGGATTCTCCATTTCCCATGTCATTGTTCCCATGAAACAATGACCCATTACTAAGCATGTCATATCAATGGGGGAGAAAATACACTTCCCTACATTAATAAGCAGAAGAAAACTTATATGAGCAGAGGGTAGAGTATAGTGTGTCATTAGACACTACATTTCAGGCCACCCTTTCCCGGGATAGATCTGTAAACTCACTGGCCAGAGCCTTGATAAGAAAGGACGGCAAAAACTGTGCACAACAGAAATGGTGCTATGTGATTCGAAATATTGCAGCGTCAGTGTTTGTAGAAGCGCAAGCACTTCTATATATGAAATGATGGCATCATTTGTGTTTTAACCACTCAGGGAGTTAGTTACTTAGCTTTCCTCTCCCAAACATTTGAGTGCAGACAAATAGGTGAAGTCAGACATTGACAGAAAGCCCAGTCAACACCACTTGACCACGTCAGATGACTCATGTCATGTTGAATGACTTCTTTAATAAGTGGGGAAGAAAAAGGTCCAACACAGTACAGTGCTGACCACACTGCCTGGACAGCAATTTCATGGAGGGCTTTGTTTGCTGACCTGGTGCATCACAAATCCACTTCCATTCCTTTCATGTGGGAATCTGTACTGGCAGCTGTCTAAACAACGGGAGGAAAGTGCTGAACCAGGGGACATTCGCCATGAGGTAAGCACTACAGTAACCGTCCGGGCCCTGGGCCTCAGGTGACTGGCCCACAACATAAAGCCTCAACTATGAGACAACACTTTTCCCTTGGGAGGCCTCCTCCCATGGGAACCCATTGTACGTCATGTTACCCACTATAGGCTTCACAACACTAGGGAAGGATTTCTGGACTACCACTAGCTTCCAGGAATCCAGGGCTGTGACCAAACACATTTTAATGGCCAGTTGGGCTATTTTACATTTCCTTCTTGACCACTGCTTGGTAAGACAGACTTTGGTTTGGTTCAATCATATTGCTTTCAACTGTCAAGTCTTTTCAGCTGAGTGGTCTAAAGTGGAAAGGAAGCTATATTTGGGGCATAGCCAAAGAGTCCATTACATTTTCAAACAGTCTTGTGATCCTCTGTCTGTCTGAAGCGAATAATCCGTATCCATGTGTAATATACAGTATACTCCCAAATGTGTTAATTGTCACTACTCATCCGCTCTCAATCCATAACAGCAGAGGAACAATTCCTGTTTTATAAAAGCAGGAAGCTAATGCATAAACAGACGCTGTGTTTTGTTTTCATTCTACATCCTGAGAATGTTTTCTAAAATCAACCAGCTGACACAAGAAAAGAGACTTGAGGCCATTTCTTTTAGACTTGAAGGTGTACTTTCCCAGTGTGCCTTTCCCAGCAGGCTGTGATATATGGAGGGTGGATTAAGACTCTGGTTGAAGAACCTTGACTGAGCAGGGCACTGTCATTCAGCAGCACTCCTCCCAGTCAGGTGGTGGATCCTGTTGGTTCCCTTCCTATCTATTATCATCACATTCAACAGCAGCACTCTTCCACCTGTGTCACCATGCAGTCTCCTCCTACCCCTCCCCGCCTCTCGACTTCTGCCTCATTCACAGGCATTTCCCACATACCAGCTCTGTTGTTATGGTTTTCAGTTGTCACCCTTTCTCCCCATGCACAAACACTGAAAGGGAGGGGAGGTGCCTGAGACATAATAACGAGAAAAGCAGGCAGGCAGACTCACCTGATGATGACACACTGGTTCTCCCTGTCGATCATCATGTTTCTGTACATGTTGTCTGCCAGGGCGTAGATGTGAGGAGGGTTCTCATACTGGGCCTGGAGGTTCAACAGAGATCATGACCTAAGAATATCTAATGAAAAAACTGGGTGGGTCCATTTTCTTGGTCCTAAGTGGAAAACTGACTGTAAAGGCAAGACTGTAAAGAATTAGGAGTAATTTGTGTAATGAAGTAATAAAGTCAGAGGGCTAACTGTTTTTATCAAACAACGTCTGATTTGGCAGCCAAGTCCACTTTCAGTACGCTGGCCAAGAACACCTTAAACAATACAGACTTAAACAGGCTGTACTGAAGGTATTGCCAGGCCTTTTCAACGGGTAAGGCACGTTTCTAAATCTGCACCAACTGAGGGGTGCTGCTGGAAAAGGTATTTGAAGCACACCTAACCCAGTTCATTTAAAACTTTGTTCTTTCTACTGATAACATCATCCTAAAAACATGACTTATCTTAACTTTTCCAAGTACAATTACTCTTAGCTGCTATGAGGTATGAGGTGACGTTGTGCAAACAATTAGGATACAAGTTGAATACATTCATAGCAGAGTTATATTTTTTCCCAAATAGAAAAACCTTTTGGTACCCTGTCTCATACTCCTGTCGAAAGAGAAAAGGCTGCTCACCGCGCCCTGATACATCTCCACTTCCTTGTCTCCAAAGTATGGCATCTGCTTGAACGGATTAACAGAGATGAGCACAGGGCCAATGTAAGTCTGTAGAGGTTATGGGTTAAGGGTCATACTAATGACACATAAGTACCATTTAATTTCAACTGTTCAGGTCCCAGTGACTCACATGGTCAAAGGAAAAAAGAACACTAAGAATTCCCAGAGCTCACTAGTCATCTGCATTGAGCACCAATGACAACCCTCCACTCATTTTACTCTTTAAGACAAAGCAGTTTCAGAACACATTTATAAATCTTGACGGAGTCTCTCTTGGAGTAGATGGAGAAAAATGACCTAACTGTGAGTAATTGGGCCCATGACGTCATTGCAATGTGCATCTGTGTGGTAGCACTGGAGTGTGTGGTGATTGGACACAAGCCTTGTAAAGACACAGTGTTCACACATCAGAGTGAACAGCCCAGCAGTGTAGTGATGTGAGGTTTTGGCCCTGCAGCCCAAAGCAGCTCCCGGCACATAAAGCTGGTATTGAGGGCGCCCTGCAGTGACCCCAGCCCCAGTACGCCACTGGCTGGAACACTCTGTGTTGATGCTATTTTCTGACCAAAATCAGAGGATTGACTCAGAGTTTTCAATCTAAAACGGCCAGCATCTGCTCAACTCTATAATCCAAAAGACTGCCAGGACACAGATGAGGTTTTAATTAATGAGCTCCTTCGAGAACTTTCAACATTTTCCATCAAAAGGGTCATTCAGAGACCCAAACATTTCAACACTACTTGGATACATTATATGGGCACAAGAACAAAACTTTTAACCTCAATATATTCTTGAGGTCTGTAAGAGTGAAGCTGAATACTCTTAGGGATTGTATAGGCCTACGGGGCTGGGGCATTTACAGATCTGGCCCTGAATGCTCTCAGCACAGCCACACAAAACCATTACTGTTGTAGGAAAGTAGCTGCACTGCTCACATTCACTGCGCAAGGCATACTGTACATTTCTCAGCAACCCTTCCTCCAACCTCTTTCCATATTGCTGCATGGTGAGATTAAACCAGAGTAAACCTGATTAAGATCCATTCCAGCCTGGAGGTGAAGGAAGCTGAAGTCAGGGGTCCAGATAGGGGCGCAAAGAGGCCCGTCTCCCCCTCGCCACTGGCGATACATGGTGGGAGTAGCCCAGTGTCTGGAGCCTCAAACACTAGATCATTAATCTGAGTTATTACAGCACTGGGAATGGTCACTCAGCTATTCTGGAAACAGTGGGAGTGTGTCTACGGTAGGGCTTAGCCATTCTTCATCGAGGTGTGAACGGTGTGTGAATGTGAAGGATACAAAGATGTAGTCGTCCATGTATCTCTTCTTGAGGTTGTCCACAATGGCGTCCTCGTTGATCTTGGAGAGGAGCACCATGTCGTCCACTCCACTCTGCTTGACATTGTGGCTCTGCCAGTGGTACCGGTAGTGGCCCCGGCTCCCCTGGAACACACAGAACACAATACACATCTGTTAGTGCCTTCAGACTACTAGTGCCTTCAGACTGCTTGCAGCCACATCAAACTATAAAGGACAGAATAATATCTAGGCTAGGAGTTTTTCCCTGACCGCGTGACCTGACCAGGAAAAAATAAAAAGGTCCTATAATCTCATAGAAACTTAATTAGCAGAAGCTTACCCTTACCTAGGACTGAAATCATCACATTCGGTGAGAGTACTAGAGTAGGCAGTCAAACCTTTTAGCAGAAAACTGTCCAACAACTGAAATGAACTTGGGCTTTCCCCTGAGTAACTCATTTTCACCCATGCAGAGTTTTGATAGGTGCAAGGTCAGGATTCCCAAAAGTGCTTTCAGTGTGTTGTTGGCTCTTTGATGTTGGCTCTTTGATGTTGTGTTCTGACTGCTGTCAGACCTTTCCCTTTACCTCCCTCTCTCTTCCTCTCCTACCTTCGTTTCAGTTAGCTTTTGTTTTCTGAGAGCGGGTCTCCAGAAAGCTTAGGCCATTCATCATGTGCTGTGAGTCAATGTCATCTGGCTACTGGGGAAAGGATTACAATGTGCTGTGAGGAGTGAGTCTTATTCTCCTGGATGGAGAACCAATTAAAGCCACAGACCAGATCCAGAACATTCGTCAACACTGGACACATCTCAATGCCATTTAACGCTCTGTTTGCCTCCTGATTCCACTGAGAAAGAGCATATTCTATTCTAGTATACCTTTCAACTGGAGTGCAGCTTTACATACTGTACAGCTGAACGATTTGTATTTCTACGCCTGTTTTTTCTTCCTGGTTCTGGAATGCTTTGTTTCAACTTTTGAAGTGGTTCAGATTGGAAAGGGCTGGTGCATAGATTAGATGGCAGCAACACTTCCATATTTCAGATTCCATAGGCTACAGCAGACTGAATGCTGCTGAATAACAAGTAACAATCACTTGTTAAATGGAGATTTGTGGTTGAAGACAAAAAGCACAGTTGCACTAAGATGTACTTTCTCTACCAAAGCAACACAGAGCAAAACCATGGTGACATTACAGTAAAATAAAGTACCACCACAGTAGATTTAATACACCAATGGAAAGCCATGGTAACTTTCAGTAATTGACTTGTACAAAGTCAAGGCAGAGAGACTGCTCAAATGAACCATTAACGTTCTCAGGGGTGGCTCAATTTTCTTACACCAACAAAATAAATACTACAACCTCTCTTTACAGACTCACTCTTAGCATGGAACATAGTGAGTAATGTTAATAGCTTCTCAGACTATTTCTATGTGCATTTTCACTCAGGAGCCAAGACATAAATTACTGCTCCATTAATTTTCCAGACGGTTCCCATTATCATGTTTTACTACTTTTTTTAAAAACAGAAGAAGAAAAGGCTGATTTCTCCTCTCATTGGCGCACTAAGCAGGGTGCATTACATGTGATTCCAGACCCTGGGAGCTCATAAACACCTCAATGGAGGTGTGTGAATAAAGAGAATATTGATGGGACACTGGGAAATTGGTGTCTCAGGAATTTGAAGATATACAGCGCATTCAGAAAGTATTCAGACCCCTTCCCTTTTTCCACATTTTGTTACGTTACAGCCTTATTCTAAAATAGATAAAATCATTTTTTAGTAATTGGTGAAATAGACATCTTGCCAATGCCTAAATCTATCCACATTTGGCACGTGGCGGGTGTTAATTTTAGGCCCTGCTTCCAAGTCAAGGTAAACTTCTGGTTTTATAAATGTTTTACCACTAAGGCCCACTGGTGTAACTGCTAAACTGCTTGCTGACTGTACTGCATGATTGTAGACGGTTTATTAACGCGTTAGTTCTAGAAGCTATGTTGACTATGACGTTAGCTAATATGGTGACAACGATGTAGGCTGTGTGTAGCGATTATGATATGAAGGTTTGGCTTGGAAAGGTTTTTTCACCTGGTCACATACAGCTGATTTGTTATACTGTATTTCCATGTTTGACTACATCACAATTAAAGTATGTATGTGAGACTACTCAGACAGACTCTTGATAAAGCATGAGCCAAGTCAGAGGTTCACAGAGCCCTTTACACAGGAGAAACAGTCCAGTCTCCTGGCAGCGATCATAAACATTCAGAACAAAAGGACTAGTTGATCAATAACATATTATACTTAGCGTCTCTGTTATATTTCCATACTCATCTGAAATCCAACACATCAGCTTCATCTCAATGTCATGCTCTAATGCAGTAGCAATGACATTAACTACATTGTGCTTGGAATCTACTACAGATGTTGCAGTTGAGCCCACCACAAATACGCATAAAACAGCCCAGATCTATAGACCAACTCCAGGCAAATGTTATTAGAGCCAGCACCATGTATGCTGTAGGACACAACCCTACATCCCAAAATGAAAATGAAGTACCACACTAGGCTATTTAGAGTGCTATATTTATCCTGTTGCTGCTTTGTTGGGAATGATAATGTTCTACTTGAAGAGGGGAGAGGACGTAAGCCGGAAACACAGGAGTCAAAAGTTCAGAGTATTTTCCATGGGGGTTAGAGGAGAACATTGGGTATATTGAGATGTTTCAAATAATTTGCTAACATTTTCTAATAACTTTCATCAATATGCACCAATAAAATAGTTCATAAACATTTATAAGAATGTATAATAGCTTATTGATGACAGTGGTTATAAAGCCAATCATTGTGACTGCTTGTTGGATGCTGTGCCATAAACTGCTAATGTGTGGCTCTGGTTGAAACCTACCTATGTGTTTTGACTGAGATCTAGTCTAAGGCATGATGCTGTTCTCTCTGGTAAATGATTCCCCAGGTTAGTGGAAAAGTTGAGGTGACTCAGTCCGTGCTGAAGGTCGGAGAGCATACAGTCCCTTAGGAGACAGATTGGACTGGGAGCTACCAATAATAACATCACCATGGAACCAGCACTGACTTCCCTCTGAGTACATCTTAACAACATCTTCTACACACAGACTGCCCTTAGTAACAGCATACTACAGAGCATCAGTCATAACTAATGATCTTTGCTTCTGTACAATTCCAGTCAAATATTATGTGTTTGACAGATGTCAAAACAACCTTGATCCCAGCAGGTATGATTGGGACCTCTGTCCAAAGAGATCTAGGATTAACCTGATTCATAACTTAATCTCATTCTCTCTTGGAAATAACAATCAACTCCTTAAAGTCTCCCAGGTTTGGGACCAGACCTTTTCCTTAAAGTTATCCCGACAGCAGTTGAGGAATTTCTGCACCAACCCCAGATTCATAATGCCAGGCTTTTTTTCATGCAAATACCATTACCATATATGGAGAGTGCCGAGCAGAGCTGAACTCAGGAAATGGCTGGGTTTGATTCAGTACAACAGGCGCCCCCCCCCCCCCCCCCCCCCCCCCCCCCATTCCACACTTTTACTCTGTTCTCCTTTTCCAACCTTGGATTTGACACAGAGCCCACCATGTGTTAAAAAGACCACTTTCTGGGTGCTGCACTCTACTACAGAACTGGATCTCTTTCCAGTAACAATCTATGAGAATAAACTCTCCTCCATTCGATAAATATGATTATCTTTTACTAGCCTAGATTATTGATGACTACAAAATTATTATTTGATTGTTTGAAGATTTGAAACATGAAAATATGACATTTGAAACAGCTTCAAATATGTATTTCACAGTCTTGTCAACTGAAAAGATAAATTGAATAACTGTGTGATATCATATTACAAAGCAATAAAAAAGGCTAATGTGCAGCCCCCTCCCTCCCTCCCTCCCTCCCTCCCTCCCTCCCTCCCTCCCTCCCACCCACAGCTGCCTTGCAGGCTGAGCTGTCCAGCATGTTGTGGTTTGGCCAACACCAAGCAAAGACTCAGGGCTGTCATCAACAGATTAAGATAGGGTTTGTTAATGAAGTGATGGTCTTCAGTGCAAACTGCAGGAGAGAGCCTCTTGGTCCTGACGAAGACAGAGGCTATTGGATGTCTACAGTAAACCTCACTAAGACACAAACCCAGCTGCAGTGTCCAAAGCCGGTTTGCATGTACATGGGAAATGCCCCATAGCTAAACTCTACTAAAATGCTGGCATCTTGGTGGATATTACTTGGGATGTGGCCAGGATCAGGCTACAAATGTATTTTGTTCATGCAAGGGTTTCACTCAGTGTTGGATAAGTGCAAACATGTGCTACCATGTAGCAGTTCAGCTGACCTGATTTCTGAAAGCAGCTCTGTTCTGAGTCAGGTTGCCCTCCCCAGAGAAGGATTATGATTTTATCAAATATATTTGATTTCATTTAAACAGTTTTGAGAAGCTTTGGACAGATGCACATATACTAAGTCTTACAGTATTAAATGCCATCATGCATTTTGTTGATTAAAAAATCCCAACCCCCCCCCCCCCCACTACCACAAACCGAAAATACTCTGTGATCCTCCACACCACCCACACTATATCTAGCATTGAAAGGCATGATGTCAGTTAGTACTTCCTGTCTCCATGACCCCGGGTCACAGCCAGGTCACACAGCCATACATCAGCTATGACCTTTGCAATTGTAACATCCATCTTTGGTGCGTACTAATTGATTCTTGAAGACTATAACTTATAAATGCCTCATGAGCTTAGTTAAACTGTCGTACCTCTTCATAACCCAATATATCAGCTTGTTTTACTTCAATGTTTGTAAACAAAGTAAATGTAAACAAACCCGATATAGCCTCAAAACATGGTTAAAACTATAATGTTGATATCATGGATGCCCTGGCATCCATAGCGTGGTCTATGAATTTGAGAGTGGTTTCTCCAGCCCCATCTCTCAACGTTTTACCGAAACAGGGGCGCTTTGTTATTATTTCAACTCCAGATTGCCCCTTTAACTGACATAAACTAAATAGAACTAAATCAAGGCCAACACTAAGCAGTGCTTCCACCTGGACTCTATCACTGCTCTGGATCAACTGCTGAATCTGCACTTTTAAAAACCACTCATTTCAGAGCAGTGCCAGGAACAGAGTGCTGACAGAGAGTAAACCTTCCACAAGTCAAGAGGAGAAAACAAAGCAATCAAAGAGAGAGGTTGAAAAACCCTGGATGATGATTGAGAATACTGTGGTGTCTCTAATATTAGAGACAGTAATCTGAACAGTCTGAATCATCATCCGGGGTATTTCAAGATGAGAAAAGAGAAGTAACAATAAGCAGCAGCGTGGGGCTGTTGCCATGCACCGCTTCTCCATGGGATGGGATATTCATTAGGGTCACAGAGCACCCTAGACAGCAGCCTCTTTCTCAGCTGGATCTGGACCCAGACTGGACCATGGGCACCATGGCAGCGCCTGCTGCCTAAGTGGCAGCAACACCCAGGGTACAGCCAACGGGGAGCCAGCTTCACCACTGCTCAGCACCATGCCAGTAGAGGAGACATCCATGCCAAGCCTAAGAACACTACCCAGACTTGGACTTATAGTTGTCTCGCGTCAATAAGTAAAAACATTTCTGACCCTGTCTGGGTCTCTTAGCCTGGCAGCCATAACTACCCATTAATGAAAATACCCAGAGCCCAATGCCAGTGGAAACAGTCCCCACTACCAAAGCTCATGAAAATGTGACTTACACCGAATAGAGTCAATTCAGTGTTTGTCTGAGAGACATTAACACCTATAAACATGCAGTTAGTTATTTTCAATGACAGCCTAGTGGGTTAACTGCATTGTTCAGGGGCAGAATGACAGACTTTTACCTTGTCAGCTCGGGGATTCGATCTTGCAGCCTGTCGGTTACTAGTCCAACGCTATAACCACTAGGCTACCTGCCGCCCCAGGTTTGGTCTATATCTATTAGGTATAAGTGGTAGACATGAGAATCCAGGCTGCAGTGCTTCTCATTCTGCTGTGCAGCTTACCCTGAAGTCACCTGCTTAGAAAAGATATACCAACATCAATAATGCAGAGAAAGCCACCACTACTCCTTAACTGTCTAAGTTCTTATACTGTTTATCTGGGCCAGGGCTGACGTACATGTTGAATAAGCGTTTACGTAAGACAAGGCCCTATTTTTCTAAGAGTTTGTTACATAATTGTACTAAATCAACTCTAGATGGTAGCTGAGGGTAGTGTGAACTGGAGAGAGCTGTAGCCTGCAGGGCAGGGCTAGGTAGGGTTGGGCAGGGCTAGGTAGGGCTGGATTGCTGGGTGCCTGTGTCCTCCCCAGGGAGAACAAACAGAGAGATAAGGAGAGGTGTAAGCTGAGATAGAGGAACCTCTCTTGAAACCTCTCCTCCTATGTACCTATCCATGGAAACTCATGTGAAATGTCATATATCATGAGAATACATCTACAGTTTATAATTCCCCCTTAAATACATGACAATGTTTATGACTAGACACACAAAAATAATAATTATGCTATGCACATGCTATGCACATGCTATGTTATAGGGTGGAACTTAGAAAGACTAAAGAAAGCTAGATGTCGCCATGGGTAGGCCTACTCTTTTAAGAACAGCCACACTATTTGTCTTGCAGCTTGAACGCAAACAAACCATTTGCAGCAGGCTCTCATTCGTACCAATGATTTTCTGTGCCACACAGCGGCTGCTATTTATCCAGAGTCTCAGATTTCAGTCACACAGCTTCCAGCTAGGAGCCCTCGAATAGGAAGGGAATTCTTGCAAATGTCCAGCGACAATAATATAAATTATATATTTATGCAAAGACAATATCTCCCTGGTCTCAGTTTTTGTATGGCGGTTTGCTCTCTCTGTCAAAGAGAACCTTCCCCTCCTTCTTTTTCAGCTTGCCATACATTACCGGGTAGATGCGTGCCACACATAGAATTCCCTGAACTAGACCTAAGTGGGTCCCATGTCACTGCTTAACATTGCTGTGGCAACAACATTCACCCACTGTAAAATCAGGTAGACCTCAATGAACTCCTGTAAACATGGCTGATAATAAAATGCCATCGTGTGAGGTGTGACACCTGTAGGGATACCCTCCCATTACCAACAAGTAATACCATACTGCAGAGTTCCCTAATAGGCAGGCCGCGGGCCAAATTCAGCCCCTGGATGATTTTATTTGTCCCCGACCCAGTGTTCTCTTTGCAAAGAGAACACTACTGTAAAATCACCAGGAAATCAGCCGAATGTCATTTAAATTTAGGAAATCTGTTCCCAAGTTTTCCTACGCATAAATAGAGAGGCATATGTGATTTTATCCCAATGTAATCAAGGTTTGAAATCTTTTTGTTTTTGTCAAATACTGTTTGGGACTCTTGCCGACCATCCACTCAAGGATAAATCGGCCCAGAGCTGAATGTAATTGGGGACCCCTGCTATACGGTCATTCAATATCCCTTTACTGTGGAACACATCTGGGTGGTCTGACATTCATACTCATTCATAAGGGATAATGGTAGCACTCTCTAGGAGTCAGTATTGGAATAAAACGTCAAGCTACAACACTGCCAGTTAGCAACGTGTTTTTATAGTATAAATTACCACTCTAAATTATGTTTTCTCAAAAGAGAAAGAAAACCCCTATGACTGAAGGATTATACCAAATACTGCTTCTCAGCTGTGAAATCACCTGCTAGTCAGGAGCCAACCACTTCTCATAAATCCATTGCACCCTTCAATATCCACTGGGTATCTTGAAGATAGACCTTCAGAAATCAACTCTATAAATCTTTCATGACATGGTAAAGACTCCATCCTCAGGGTCTAAGACACCTTCTGCATCAGTAAGAAGTTTGGTATCTCCTCTTGTGATGAGACTGTTGCCAGGAGGAGAGTCAATTGCCATAAACAGAAAACCCTCTGAATTAGTGAGGCTTTAGCCCAGTTGCAGGCATGGGTTATGGCCTGGACTAATTGGCCCATTTAAAATATGACAAAGGACCTCCCAGGCCTTGACAGGAGCACTCCTGAATGGGAGAAGGGGAAGAGGGAGGGCCACTCACTGGAAAACACATCAATGCAGAAGGAGTTGTTTTTACAATGTGTACCAAAACTGTCTGGGTTCTGGGCACAGTACTGCTGTGGCATAACATGGCTGAAATGAGCCCAGAGTGCCTCAAGTTACCTTGGGATAGGTCTGTGAAGGTCAGACACTGTTCAATTGTGTGGCTGGAGCAAAGAGAGGTGGATGTATATTCTCTAAGACACGTTGAGTGCTTTCATCGCCTGGAATTTTAATCACCGCAATGGAGAGTAAGAGAGATAACTTCGATAGTGACAGAACAGGAGGGATACAGGTGGTGGTGTGACAAGTCAGAAAGAAATGTGAAAGAGAACCTCGTCATAAGGGGTGTGGCTGGCTGGGTGTGTAGAAAAGCATGCCTTGTGCTTGTTCATGGTATAAATAGAATAATTACCCAGTTTATACATTGGATGTATGGGTCATTTTCCTCCTTTGGCTCCACCAAGTTCATTTCTCTGCTTATGAACCAGTCCTTTCAGGGGGGCAAACAGATGCCTGACATATCGATCAGTCCAACAGGGCAACAGCAGAGAACACATTCATTTCACTAAGAGGACACAGACACATACACCGGCTGTGTCAATAACATCAGTTGTGTGATAAGCTATCCGACAGAGGTGAACTTCTATACAAGTTCATATTTGTTTGTTGGGCCTTGCTGCCACTGTGTACATATACAGAGAGGAAGCCACACTAGGTTCCAACTGTACAGTAAGTCCACTACTAGAGCGCATAAATTACAGCCTGCCATAAAACTGCCCTGCCTAAACAAAGTTTGACAGATTCAAATATACAACAACTTTTAAGAGATATTAGCAGCCCACAAAAGGAAGCATAACCGAGAAGTTAATCAAAGCCAGACGTGTGGGAGCTTGATTAAACACTAGCAAGAACTAAAACTCTCTTTCTGCCATCTATTTTTGGACTGAATAAAAAGATTGAACATTCACCATAGTCATACTCAAATTCAACTGGGTGCATGAAGAAAAAAAACAGGGATGTCCTAGGAACAGTAGAGCCAGATTGGGTGATCAATTATCCTAAATGATCATATCTGGCATGGCTCCCAGGAAGATAGCATCAGAGAGATGAAGGGCTGTGTGTACTCCTGATGGCATAGAAAACAGGCAGACTAACGATGCCGGTTAGAGCACCTTAAGGCGCTCCGGGAAATGGGTGCTGGCTGACGACCAAGAGCAGCACAACTCCCATCTGAGCTGACGTTAAACACTCAGGAAGTCATCACCAGAAAGCATTCCACCCTCCCCAAGTATGGTCTAATAACCTGGCCTACCCAACAGAACACTGGTAATAACCTGGCCTACCCAACAGAACACTGGTAATAACCTGGCCTACCCAACAGAACACTGGTAATAACCTGGCCTACCCAACAGAACACTGGTAATAACCTGGCCTACCCAACAGAACACTGGTAATAACACTGGCACAGACCTTTACTTTACACACCCATGCATTTACAGTCTGTCTGGGACTGGGTATGAGGCTGCTGTCTGTCAATGTATTTCCACACAGCATGCCCAGAGAGATCAAAATAAAATACTTATTTTGGAATACTTAGTTTTGTCACTGACTTACTTTGTGTCTGAACAGTCCAAGCAGCTGACCAGCTCTAAAAAATTAAATGGAAGAGAGCTCAAACTCAGTCACTGCTACAGACTCACACACACACACATTGGATAATTATCTCAAATACAGCTTCATGACTTACTGTTCTGAATATACACAATGAATCCAATGACAAACATTTACATTCCACAAAGATAACCTTAATGAATCACAATCAGCTTCACTGTCACAAAGCAAATGTTCACACACCAGATTTCACTGCAATACTTCATACATTTCTCATATAAAATCTTATTTCAAAGGGTTTGGGCAGTAAAAATGTGAGAAGAATAAAAATGATAGATGTTGCAGTAGGCTGTTTGTAGTCCTCTCCAGCTTTGAAGGGAACAATATAGCACAGTTTCAATTATTTCCAGCTGACATTCTCTAGATTCTCTGACATTAATCTTATATTTTGTTGGTCACTATAGAATTGCTAATGGATTGCAGAGCTACATCACACCCTTTCATTGAGGGTTACAGTTTATGTTTGGTTCAGTGATATGTACAGTTAATCCATCCATCCATACATACAGTACTAGTAAAAAGCTTGGACACACCTACTCATTCAAGGGTTTTTCTTTATTTTTACTATGTTCTACATTGTAGAATAATAGTGAAGACATGAAAACTATGAAATAACACATATGGAATCATGTAATAACCAAAAGTTTTAAACAAATCTAAATATATTTTATATTTTAAAATCTTCAAATTAGCCATCCTTTGCCTTGATGACAGCTTTGCACACTCTTGGCATTCTCTCTCGCAGCTTCATGAGGAATGCTTTTCCAAATGTCTAGAAGGAGTTCCCACATATGCTGAGCACTTGTTGGCTGCTGTTCCTTCACTCTGCGGTACAACTCATCCCAAACTATCTCAATTGGTGATTGTGGAGGCCAGGTCCTCTGATGCAGCGCTCTATCACTCTCCTTCTTGGTCAAATAGCCCTTACACCGCCTGGAGGTGTGTTTGGGGTCATTGTCCTGTTGAAAAACAAATGATAATGGGACTAAGCGCAAACCAGATGGGATGGCATATTGCTGCAGAATGCTGTGGTAGCCCTGCTGAGTAAGTGTGCCTTGAATTCTAAATAAATCACAGTGTCACCAGCAAATCACCCCCACACCATCACACCTCCTCCTCCATGCTTCATGGTGGAAACCACACATGCAGAGATCATCCGTGCATCTACTCTGCGTCTCACAAAGACACGGTGATTGGAACCAAAAATCTCAAACTTGTAAATTGTCCGGTGGTGATTTTTATGAATTGTTCAGCAGTCTAATGGCTTGGGGGTAGAAGCTGTTGAGGAGCCTTTTGGTCCTAGACTTGGCGCTCCAGTACCGCTTGCCGCGCGGTAGCATAGAAAACAGTCTATGACTGGAGTCTCCGACAATGTTATGGGCTTTCCTCTGACACCGCCTATTACATAGGTCCTGGATGGCAGGAAGCTTGGCCCCAGTGTTGTACTGAGCCGTACACACTACCTTCTGTAGCACCTTATGGTCAGATGTCGAGCAGTTGCCATACCAGGCGGTGATGCAACCAGTCAGGATGCTCCCGATGGTGCAGCTGTAGAATATTTTTAAGATCTGGGGACCCATGCCAAATCTTTTCAGTCTCCTGAGGGGGAAAAGGTTTTATCGTGCCCTCTTCACGATTGTCTTGGTATGTTTGGACCATGATAGTTTGTTGGTGATGTAGACACCAAGGAACTTGAAACACTCGACTCGCTCCACTATGGAGCGATGTTAATGGGGGGCCTGTTCGGCCTGCCTTTTCCTCTTGTCCACGATCAGCTCCTTTGTCTTGCTCACATTGAGGGAGAGGTTGTTGTCCTGGCACCACACTGTTAGTTCTCTGACCTCCCTATAGACCGATTCATCGTTGTTGGTGATCAGGCCTACCACTGTTGTGTCGTCAGCAAACTTAATGATGGCGTTGGAGTCGTGTTTGGCCACGCAGTTGAGGGGGAACAGGGAATACAGGAGGGGACTAAGTATACACCATTGAGGGGCCCCAGTGTTAAGGATCAGCGTGGCAGACGTATTGTTGCCTACTCTTACCACCTGGGGGCGGCCAGTCAGGAAGTCCAGGATCCAGTTGCAGAGGAAGGTGTTTAGTCCCAGAGTTCTTAGCTTAGTGATAAGCTTTGTGGGCACTATGGTGTTGAACGCTGAACTGTAGTCGATGAACAGCATTCTCACATAGGTGTTCCCTTTGTCCAGGTGAGAAAGGGCGGTTGGAGTGTGATTGAGATTGCGTCATCTGTGGGTCTGTTGGGGCGGTATGCAAATTGGAGTGGGTCTAGGGTGTCTGGGAGGATGCTGTTGATGTGAGCCAGGACCAGCCTTTCAAAGCACTTAAAGGCTACCGACGTGAGTGCCAAGGGGTGGTAATGATTTAGGCAGGTTACCTTCACTTCCTTGGGCACAGGGACTATGGTGGTCTGCTTGAAACATGTAGGTATTACAGACTCGGTCAGGGAGAGGTTTAAAATGTCAGTGAAGACACTTGACAGTTGGTCCGCGCATGCTTTGAGTACACGTCCTGGTAATCCGTCTGGCAGGCGGCTTTGTGAATGTTGGCCTAGTTAAAGGTTTTGTTCACATCGGCTACCAAGAGCGTTATCACACAGTCATCATACAGTCATCCAGAACAGCTGGTGCTCTCATGCATGCTTCAGTGTTGCTTGCCTCAAAGCAAGCATAAAAGGCATTTAGCTCATCTGGTAGGCTCGCGTCACTGGGCAGCTCGTGTCTGGGATTCCCTTTGTAGTCTGTAATAGTTTTCAAATCCTGTCACATCCGACGAGTGTCAGAGCCGGTGTAGTAATATTCAATCTTAATCCTGTATTGACACTTTGCTTGTTTGATGGTTCGTCTGAGGGCATAGCAGGATTTCTTATAAGCATCCATATTAGTCTCCCGCTCCTTGAAAGCGGCAGCTTTAGCCTTTAGCTCAATGTGGCTGTTGCCTGTAATCATGGCTTCTGGTTGGGATATGTACGTACTGTCATTGTGGGGACGACGTCATCGATGCACTTATTGATTGAGCCAATGACTGAGGTGGTGTATTCCTCAATGCCATTGGATGAATCCCGGAAGATATTCCAGTCCGTGCTAGCAAAACAGTCCTGTAGTGTAGCATCCGCGTCATCTGACCACTTCCGTATTGATCGAGTCACTGGTACTTCCTGCTTTAATTTTTGCTTGTAAGCAGGAATCAGGAGGATAGAATTATGGTCAGATTTGCCAAATGGACGGCGGGGGAGAGTTTTGTATGCATCTCTGTGTGTGGAGTAAAGGTGGTCTAGGATTTTCCCCCCCTGGTTACACATGCTGGTAAAAATTTGGTAAAACTGATTTAAGTTTGCCTGCATTAAAGTCCCCAGCCACTTGGAGCGCCGCTTCTGGGTGAGCATTTTCTTCTTTGCTTATGGTTGGTTGAGAGCGGTCTTAGTGCCAGCTTCGCTTTGTGGTGGTAAATAGACGGCTACAAATAATACAGATGAGAAGATAGTGTGGTCAACAACTTATCATAAGGTACTCTACCTCAGGCGAGCAATACCTCGAGACTTCTTTAATATTAGACATCACACACCAGCTGTTATTGACAAAAAGACACACACCCCCACCACTCGTCTTACCAGAGGTAACGTCTCTGTTCTGACGGTGCATGGAAAATCCCGCCAGCTCTATATTGTCCGTTTCTTCGTTCAACCACGTCTCGGTGAAACATAAGATGTTACAGTTTTTAATGTCCCGTTGGTAGGATAATCTTAATAATAGGTCATCAATTTTATTATCTAACGATTGCACATTAGCAAGGAGAATGGAAGGCATTGGGAGTTTACTCGGTCACCTCTGGCTTCTCCGAAGGATCCCCGATCTGCGTCCCCTTTTCCGGCGTCTATTCTTCACGCAAAAGACATGGATCTGGGCCTGTTCCAGTGAACGCAGGATATCCTTCTCGTCGGACTCGTTAAAAAAAAAGTTTCTTCCAGTTCGTGTTGAGTAATCGCTTTTCTGATGTCCAAAAGTTATTTTCGGTCGTAAGAGACGGTAGCAGCAACATTATGTACACAATAAATTAAAAAATAACAGAACGCAACAAACAAAAAAAACTGGTTGGTTTGGAGAATGTAAAACGTCAGCCATGTTCTTCGGCGCCATCTTACATTGTACATGATTCCATATGTGTTATTTCATAGTTTTGATGTCTTCACTATTATTATACAATGTAGAAAACAGTAAAACTAAAGAACTTTTGACTGGTCGTGTAGCTAATGAGGTTATGGGTATTACTGGCACAATACAGTGAGAAATTGTGTGGCACAATAGTATGCTAATTGATGATTATAGGAAAGCCATAATGAGCCATTAGACTTAATCTGAGAAGTGACGCAGGGTGAAAACAATGGTGACCCAGACTGAGATGGGTTGATAAAGTCTCCATGGGGCAGTACTGGAGCTCAAACACTGAATCAGAGGCCTATGATCTTTTGACATAATGCGACAGTGGGAAGGAAACAAGCTGAACAGATAGAGTGTAACGTCTCTCGTCGTAATGAGGATTGGAACAAAACGCAGCGTGGTAAGTGTTCATGATTTGTATTGATCAAACCACTCGAACAAAATAACAAAGTGAAAAAACGAACAGTTCTGTAAGGCAAATAAACTGTACAGAAAACAACTACCCACAAAACACAGGTGGGAAAAAGGCTGCCTAAGTATGATTCCCAATCAGAGACAATCTCAACAGCTGTCCTAACGGGTGAGAAAACACATGCAAATAGAAGCTTTAGATAGGACTTTTATTACTTATTTGTTACTGAACAGAGTTTCACCTCCTTAGTGTGGGAGACTGTAGACAGTGGATCTATGTTGAAAATTACAAAAAGGTGCACTTGACTCTCACTGTGATGCTACTTGTTTATTATTTAGCAATAAGGCCCGGGGGGGGGGGGGGTGTTGTATATGGCCAAAATACCACGGCTAAGGGCTGTTCTTACACACTAAGCAATGCGGAGTGCCTGGATACAGCACTTAGCCGTGGTTTATTGCCCATATATCACAAACCCCCGAGGTGCCTTACTGCTATTAGAAACTGGTTACTGGTAAATAGAGCAGTAAATGATTATTTATATATTTTTTAAATACCTGTAGTATAGGGCCTAATATACCACATCTGTCAGCCAATCAGCATTCAGGACTCGAACCACTCAGTTTATAATAAGTATTATTACAGTTATGCACCAGTAACACTAAAGTGACATAAACATTGACATGCGACTGATGATTAATCTGTGCACCCAGGAAAGAGATTGATAGACCTGGGAGATGAGCTATCCTTTTACTGGTACGCAGGCATCACCCATGGAATTCAGGGCATGTTTGTCTGTATGCTAGTGAGCAAACATAACCCTGTCACTTCAGCTCAGATCCACAGACAAGACAGAAAATATCCAGAGACAGACAGAAGACTCCAGCTGTGCCCAATGGGGCTGATATCATGGTAACTACATTTGGAAAATATGAAAATTATAGTGACAAATGTTGTGAAATCTTTGTCTCACAGCATGAAATTGCCTAAAATACGTCAAACCTATATACAGTGCCTTGCGAAAGTATTCGGCCCCCTTGAACTTTGCGACCTTTTGCCACATTTCAGGCTTCAAACATAAAGATATAAAACTGTATTTTTTTGTGAAGAATCAACAACAAGTGGGACACAATCATGAAGTGGAACGACATTTATTGGATATTTCAAACTTTTTTAACAAATCAAAAACTGAAAAATTGGCCGTGCAAAATTATTCAGCCCCTTAAGTTAATACTTTGTAGCGCCACCTTTTGCTGCGATTACAGCTGTAAGTCGCTTGGTGTATGTCTCTATCAGTTTTGCACATCGAGAGACTGACATTTTTTCCCATTCCTCCTTGCAAAACAGCTCGAGCTCAGTGAGGTTGGATGGAGAGCATTTGTGAACAGCAGTTTTCAGTTCTTTCCACAGATTCTCGATTGGATTCAGGTCTGGACTTTGACTTGGCCATTCTAACACCTGGATATGTTTATTTTTGAACCATTCCATTGTAGATTTTGCTTTATGTTTTGGATCATTGTCTTGTTGGAAGACAAATCTCCGTCCCAGTCTCAGGTCTTTTGCAGACTCCATCAGGTTTTCTTCCAGAATGGTCCTGTATTTGGCTCCATCCATCTTCCCATCAATTCTAACCATCTTCCCTGTCCCTGCTGAAGAAAAACAGGCCCAAACCATGATGCTGCCACCACCATGTTTGACAGTGGGGATGGTGTGTTCAGAGGGATGAGCTGTGTTGCTTTCACGCCAAACACGTTATGTGTTGCATTGTTGCCAAAAAGTTCAATTTTGGTTTCATCTGACCAGAGCACCTTCTTCCACATGTTTGGTGTGTCTCCCAGGTGGCTTGTGGCAAACTTTAAACGACACTTTTTATGGATATCTTTAAGAAATGGCTTTCTTCTTGCCACTCTTCCATAAAGGCCAGATTTGTGCAATATACAACTGATTGTTGTCCTATGGACAGAGTCTCCCACCTCAGCTGTAGATCTCTGCAGTTCATCCAGAGTGATCATGGGTCTCTTGGCTGCATCTCTGATCAGTCTTCTCCTTGTATGAGCTGAAAGTTTAGAGGGACGGCCAGGTCTTGGTAGATTTGCAGTGGTCTGATACTCCTTCCATTTCAATATTATCGCTTGCACAGTGCTCTTTGGGATGTTTAAAGCTTGGGAAATCTTTTTGTATCCAAATCCGGCTTTAAACTTCTTCACAACAGTATCTCGGACCTGCCTGGTGTGTTCCTTGTTCTTCATGATGCTCTCTGCGCTTTTAACGGACCTCTGAGACTATCACAGTGCAGGTGCATTTATACAGAGACTTGATTACACACAGGTGGATTGTATTTATCATCATTAGTCATTTAGGTCAACATTGGATCATTCAGAGATCCTCACTGAACTTATGGAGAGAGTTTACTGCACTGAAAGTAAAGGGGCTGAATAATTTTGCACGCCCAATTTTTCAGTTTTTGATTTGTTAAAAAAGTTTGAAATATCCAATAAATGTCGTTCCACTTCATGATTGTGTCCCACTTGTTGTTGATTCTTCACAAAAAAATACAGTTTTATATCTTTATGTTTGAAGCCTGAAATGTGGCAAAAGGTTGCAAAGTTCAAGGGGGCCGAATACTTTCGCAAGGCACTGTACTTCTAGGAAAAACATGAGTTTCCATTTACTACACATGGCACCTCTATAAAACATAGCAGCTGTTTAATTGTTGGCCAGACTGAACAGGTGGGTGTTGTCTGTGAGAGAAGATATCACATCAGCCTAGAAGTCTGATCAAAAGTGGCCTCTACTACATGGGACCAAAGAGCAGCCTGTCACAGTCCTCCCCATCTCTCACTGGGGTAATGGGAGACATTCGCTGTGAGAACAGACTGTGCTCTCAATTGGGCTGCAGCCCCAGTGAGGGTAGAGGCCTGCTGGGCTCCCAGTCCTGTGGGTAGTGGTGCGAGAGCCAGGCTCACAAACAGTGTGCTGTACCAAGGGCTGGGCAGCAGGAAACCTGGGCAAGCCAGAAGAGAAGAGGGGAGCTGACAGTGAGCTAGCCGGGACACACAGACCCAGATCACTTTACAGAGGGGAAAATGCAGCTGGCTGTTCCTCACCTGACCACCACATTCACAGCTGTCCCAGGTTGCTGAGGGATGTGTTTCAGATTTCAAAGAATATCAAAGGCCTGCCTTATCACTGTGCCATCACTGAAACGGCCGAAGAAAGCAGAAAATAAATACAAATATTTATGGAAACGTTCATTAAACAAAGGTGAGGCAGGAAATGGGTATACAATTGGATCTAAAAAGGAGAATCCTCTATATTTTTGCTTTCTCCAAAACCCCTAGACTGACAGGTAACCCTACATTATAAAGGCATCAATGGCCACAGTTAGCAGGTGCTATTAGTTTCCACAAAGGGAACATTTACTTGTCAGTAAAGAACAATGGGGTTTGGTTTGGAGAACAAACTGCCACCATGCTCAACTACTGAGGAATACTAAGTAAGTGCCAAACAGAGGAAGTTGCTGTGTTAATGGCATCATGAATGGGCACCATGAAGTGGTATCCTCTAATCTGATGCACTTTAAAAGACATGGCAGGATGTGGCATCACATCTGTTTGAAGACAGAAAGGTCAACATCAGCTCTTCATAAAACAAATGAAAATGTTAAACCTTCAATAGAAAGTTAAATTAAAGAAATGCTCATTTTATGTTTAATTCGTCCTTTTAACTTTTCATTTTGCACAAACAAACCACAAGGGGTTACAACTAATGAGTAATTATTCTTCAGGGGAGCTTCTGTGAGAACATTATCAGAATAATATAGCCCAGACCAGTGTTTAACACCCATAAATAAATCTGATTCTGCCATCTGTTCTGGAAGTCAGTAAGTCAGAACTTAGAACCTGTGTGATGGCTTACGGAACACCACGAACATGAAGATGGAGCTTTGTAACAAAGACCAATATGTGTGGGATTGATAAAGAGGAGAGTGTAGGTTTACTGGACCTCTGTGAAAAATGTAACAAGTTCCCTAGTTCTACAGAAGGGGTGTTTGCCATGTTCTAGAGAAGGTCTCAAATTCCTGCAAAAAATATTTTTAGCAATGCAGGGTGGAAAATGGAGCGCAGGCTTTGAAATGGAGCGATGTTACTGAGCATTCACCTCCCTGCAGGAAAAGCTGATAAAAACCATATGCTGTCATACTGACCTAGTATTCAGCATCTGGCAGTGGGGCCTATGAGTGATGCTACCGTCTGGTGCTCCAGACAGTCAGAGTGACAGACTGCTTCTCTCCACACAAGCCAAATATTAGAGTTCGCTCAATGTGGCCCCAAAAAGCCTTTCAAAAAGGAAGAGTTTTGCACTGAGTAACTGCATTGTGTTTCGCATTGGTGCATAACATTCATTCTTTATCTCTGACATCAGGCTAAAGAGAGGAGAATATCTGGGGAAGGTTTGTTATTTGACAGAAAGTCTGTTTTTGACGAGCCAGGTTCTGACACATCCAGATGACGTGCTATGATCATGTTCGCAAAACAGCAACCTACTTTTGGAGAAAACCTGGAAAAACAATTGCTCCTTTCATGTCCAATTTTTCCAGTGGTGCAAAATGTTAAGATGCAAGACGTATTAAATGTTTTCCACCTGGGTCATTGAAAGGATACATTCAGTTGTGTCCAAATGTTTGATATTGTTTTGAACTCAACCTTACCATTCTCTGCTTACTGAATAAATCTGTCACTGATGAAGGGATCTGCATATACAGCGCATATGTTCTACTGTCATTAAAGCTACCTCACAAGAAGGAAACCACTCCATTTCCTTCTGGTCATTCAGCATGCAATTCATTACCCATGCCAGGGAACCGCCCACAAGCGCTAGCCTAAATAGGAATATCTCCAACTTCAGCAGAACCAGTGGAATATCAAAGGCCTGCATTATTCTGCAGTGAACCCACTGCAGAATATTACCTCTGAAGTGAGTCAGATTGTGCCTCAAGGCTAAAAGTTGTCTAATGCTGGCTCATCTAGATGTTGTGTGCACAGCATGCTGAATCTATCTATCCTCATATCTGGGTTTGTTCATTGGAATCTACTACAGAAGGAGAAAGAATGTTTTTAAAACCACTATGATCCTACAGAGAGGTAGTCGTCCAGTCATCAAGCAATGTAAATGCATGCATTTTATGGTACCTCATATGGGAGGACAATGGGTAAATCCATTTGAATTTGAATTTGACAGCAACCCTTTTGATTTGAACTAAACCTTTCATACATATTTGCCCATAGAAGAAGTGGTCAGAAAGTGATAAAGAGTGCATCCAGAGATAAAGGTGCTCAAAGTTGAGCTTTTTTGCATACCCCACCATACCATGAGATATCCATGTCTTCATCACTGGAGAAGATAAACGGTTGATTGAATTTAAAAGCTTGCAAACAGTTGTCAAACAGTTTTATCATTTCTTTAAAAAAAATGTTTTAACCTTAAACGTCAATTATCTAATATCGAATAAACTCAACAAAAAAATAATATTTGGATGTTGTACTTAGACCCAATTTGACATAATTTGACGTTTTTGTGTTGTGCCCGCCATCGGTTGAGACACACAACATGCTCTTGAATACAGGGTGGGTGTCATATTTTGCCTGATAAATTTACTAAAATGGGAATACCATTTGAAAATCTAAATTTTAAATTGTTCCACAAAAATGGTTGGAGGTCCACAAATCAGACAACGTTAACTTGAATGGGAATAATCTGTTTTAAATTATACTGTCAATAATCCTCCATAGGAAACCTATTGAAGTTTGAAATCATAGAAATATAGATAATAGAACAGACATGACCATTTAAATTGACACTGGACGGTGGGTGGACCGGAGGTCCTCTTTGTGGTAGTAATTAGAATTTACAATTTAAATTTAAATTTCAACAGTGTACCAGTTAAATTGCAGTGGTCTGAAGGGATAGGACTGATATTTCCATGATTGAAATGACACCCACTCTGTACTCAAGAGCATGTTGTGTCTCAACCGATGGTGGGCATAGCACAAAAACCTCAGATGATGTAAAGTAGAGGCTAAGAAACTATCAAATAGTTTCACAACCCAGTTTGTAAGCTTTTAAATTATATCAAACTCAACCATTTATCTTTTCCAGTAATGAAGACATAATGTCTCATGGTATGGTGGGGTATGCAAAATTGTCAAATCTGAGCAGCTCTATCTCTTGAATGTTTTGGCATTCAGGTGCAAAAAGTCGCTTTCTGAGCACTTCTTCCATGGGCGAACATGTTTGGAAAGTTTTGTTTAAATCAAAAGGGATGCTGTCAAAAAGTGATTCAATTGATATGGATTTACCCCAATGGAAGCTCAAGTAAAATAGTTCAGTTAAATCTCCTATAATCATACCTCATTGTCCTGATATAACATGAAAAATACTTTATGTTCTCAGTTTGACTGTTAGCTAAGTTATAGAGCTCAGTTATGTGCTACTGAGTATGTATTATGTAAAGGTTTGTTCCTTGGATTCCCTTGTGGGGAACCAGATCTACAGGATCCATACACTGTGCACTGGGAGCAGAGCAGTGAGACTGCATAACAGGGTTGACCTGTTCTAGAGAGACAATATATGGACATAGGGCAGGGTTGGTAATGTCAGAATACACACAGTGTACAAAATATTAGGAACACCTTCTGCTTTTGCTCTCAGAACAGTCTCAATTCGCCGGGGCATAGACATCACAAGGTGTCAAAAGCATTCGATGCTGGCCCATGTTGACTCCAATGCTCCCCACAGTTGTGTCAAGTTGCCTGGATGTCCTTTGGGTGGTGGACAATTCTTGATACACAAGGGAAATTGTTGAGCGTGAAAAACCCAGCAGCACGGCACCTGGCACCTACTACCATACCAGGTTCAAAGGCTCGTCTTGCCCATTCACCCTCTGAATGACACATGTACACAATCCATGTCTCAGTTGTCTCATGGCTTAAAAATCCTTCTTTTAACCCATTTCCTTCCCTTCATCTACACTGATTGAAGTGGATTTAACAAGTGACATCAATAAGGGATCATAGCTTTCACCTGGTCAGTCTATGTCATGGAAAGAGCTGGTATTACTAAATGTTTTGTACAGTAAGTGTACAGTACATTACAAGTCAAGCAACGTCATTCAGTGAATTTGGGCAATTCAAGCTGAATAAATTATACAAAATGTGAAAAAAATCTTATTTAATTAAATCAAACAAAACAAAATATACATTATTGATTAGACCCAACCTCTGCCCTTAAAAGAGAATGTAATACTGCAGTTGACCTGTTGGATTCAATAAACAGTATTTTAGCGGATATCCACATTGGGATATCTGCCACAATGGCAATGGCCTCATGAACTGTGGTCTAAACACAAAGGAAGAGGCCATGCAACAGGGACAACTTTCTCCATAACTCTCACCGGTATGCTTAAGCTGCTGGGATGACATTCAGTAAGCAGGAGTCTCCATGTGGATAACACACACGCTGCTCTCTGTCTCCTCTTCCATGACCAACCTGTATTATTCAAAGTAGGGCCGTACCTCACGAACCAACACTATACCTAGGAAGTGGGAGCTGCATGTCTGTCAATATAGGTGGTTGCTATAGTGACTGTATCTGCAAGCCACTTTTCTTTTACACCCCCCTCCTCCCCTACAGATGTATAATTATATGGTAAGTGAGATGAAAGTTGTTGAGTAGACAACAATTAAAAAGGATACTTTTTTTTCAATTATGCCATATTGACTTAGTTGTGAGCAGTGTGACCCACCTGTATCACAGAGAGTAAACAAACATGTTTAACAACGAACAGGGCAGACTGTTTCCAACTGGGCCCTCTAGATCTCAAGAGATCCATGATCCAGTTATCTTTAGCATGTCTCACTGAGGTTTTGGTATCCGATACACACTGTTGACCAAAACATTTTATTGGTTCAATGTTTAATGGTTTACTATATCTCTCGTCCACATACAAAATCCTGCTCAGTTAGAGAGGGAGGGTGAGAGAGAGAGAGTTTGAGAGAGAGAACTTTTATCATAAACATATGGTAGGTAGGCTACTCCTCAAATAGGAGAGGGAAAATAGTGGATTGGATTGTTGTTGCATTCTTATCAACATTCCATACAACCTGCTAGATTGGATTGATGACATAAAGGAGACTAGAATAAGCATTTAGTCCATGTTGTTGTTTGAATTGAACTTTACACTGTAGCAAAACAAAAACTAACATGATTGCATTTCCTGTCTACTTAAAAATATATAATTCCGTGAAGTAGGCACTCATACATCCAGCTATGTTATTATTCTCTATGGCAATTAAAAACATAATGGCTATTGGTTACAATAATAGGCAACTTCACAACAGCCTGTAAAAATGACCCTTGCAGCCCCTCAGTAGGCTATGACACATGACAACATGACCTTGTTGAACGACTAGCCAAGTTAAACTAAACATTTCTCCAAATAGTCTGGTGACAATATACAGGATGCAATATCGACCTTTTTTCACAATTCATTAAAATGATATGGTCATTAAGCTAAAACATAAGATTATATTTCATAAAATTACATTGTCCCCTTGTATTGACAGTATTGATACTGTGCAATAGGAATATGCTGTTCTTGAGATTTATAACAATGTTATGACATGTGATGAAAATTTAATGTCATAGTGTCACGAATCCATTAGATCTCTGAATATTTAAGAATCTATAAGAATTGTCACATCCCTTTCAACAATATACATTATCGTGTTTCTTCATAGTCATATGGCATGATTATCCAAAAAAAACAGTCTGTAACAGATAAGTTATCTTACCATTTTCTCTCCTTCCCCAGACAGTAACAATGTATCCTCTATTCCGTACTGAACAGGGGCTGTCTCAGTAGTCGTCTAGTACTAAAAACTGTACAACGTTGTTGTTTTTGCAGTAAGACAAATTCTAAATAAACAATAGGATCCCAGATGCCTTCCAAGCAGGAACGCACGGATTCTCCTCAGGACCTGGTTGCTCTGTCCATACTGTAGCTATTGTCTAAAAGTGAATCGGCACAGGAACTAAACTCAGGCTCCGAATGCTGCAGTATGTTTGAGCGGTGAAGTTCAACTTTGAGGCCGTTGACTGAGCAGCCTAACCAAACAATCCATAAATGGAAAATTCGTCTTTTGCCCTCAGCCAATAGGAGCGGGATCTGGACGCGTCACTCCAGAGGGAATCCCACCAGATGATTTTGGGCTCGTTGGAGAACGCATGTGCTGTGGGTAGAAAGTGTCGTGCAATCAAATCAGACAAATAAGAGCTTTATTGACCATATTGCACAAGCATTATACACGTTATGATACTTTTAGATCACTCCTGGAATAGCTTTTACAAATGTATTTTTTTGGTTGAAAATGTGTTTGAAATTCACTGCTCGACTGGGGGACTTTACATATAATTCCATGTGTGGGATACAGAGATGAGGTAGTCATTACATTTTTTGAAACACTATTATTGCACATGCAATTTATTAGAGTCCATGCACATTTTTACTCCTGAAATGATTTAGGGTTGCCATGACAAAGGGGCTTAATACTTATTGACTCAAGGTGTTTCAGCTTTTCATTTTAAATTTGTTTGTAAAAACTGTAAAACACATAATTCCACTTTGACATTATGGGGTATTGTGTGTAGGCCAGTGACAAATAAATTCTTAATTTAATCTATTTTAAATTCAGGCTATAACACAACAAAATGTGGAAAAAGTCAAGGAGTGTGAATACTTTCTAAAGGCAATGTAATTAACATAACCCAAATAATAACCATGTGAATGAATGTTACAGTATGACATTTAAAAATGTCTCATGTGACAGATGTAAACAATTGTGTGATCACAAATAACTGGAGCAGTGGGATGAAGACAAAGCACTCATTGTTCACTTTGTCAAATATAGAAAGAGTTCACCCAGGCTGTATCACAACCGGCCGTGATTGGGAGTCCCAGAGGGCGGTGCAAAACTGGCCCAGTGTCGTCTGGGTTTGGCCTTGTAGGCCGTCATAGTAAATAAGAATTTGTTCTTAACTGACTTGCCTAGTCAAATAAAGGTTAAATTAAAACAAAAATTATATATATATATATATATATATATATATATATATATATATACGATTGCACAAAATCTGTTTCTCACAGCCAAATTCAAAATGTAATTTGGTTGATTGGATATCTGTAATGATTTCACTAGTCAACTCCAACTACATCATGTGTCAGCTCACCACATCTACTGTCACCAATATGTAGCACACACAAATTATGACATCTCCTGTGCACCAGATCTTTAACTGGGTACAGTTTGGATGTGGAGTGAGGTAGGGGGGAGCAGGTGTAACCTGTGGGTGTAATGTGGTTGTAACCTGTCTGACAGGGCTAACAATGGCATGCAGGGCTTGCATGCTGCCCATGACAATCTGTATCAGGTTATGCTGCTGCCATGAAAACCAACTGATTTGATTTCAAACATCTGTAGAATGTGTGTGTGTGTGTGTGTGTGTGTGTGTGTGTGTGTGTGTGTGTGTGTGTGTCAGTGGCATAGTTCGAGCAAGACACCCAAACCAAAATAATAATAATTTGGCCACACCTTATTTGGATAGTCCCAAATAGACGATCTACAGATGGTCATACTAACAAAAACCTACTGTATATGTTGGTAAGCAAATGCTTGCTAAGGTTACAGTTAGGGTTAGGTTTAGAATAAGGTTTAGGCTAAGCGTTAGGGTTAGGTTTAGAATAAGGTTTAGGCTAAGCGTTAGGGTTAGGGTTATGGCTAGGGTTAAGGTAAGGGTTACGTAAAGGTTAAGGTTAAGGTTAGGGGATAGTTAGTTGAAATGTTGTTAAAAGTTATCGTGGGTGGCAGGTAGCTTAGTGGTTGGTCCAGGAACTGAAAGATTGCTGGTTCAAATCCTTGAGCCTACTAGGAAACAAATCTGCTGAGGTGCCCTTGAGTATTGACTAAAACGAAATTGAACATTTACAAACCATCTACTTGGGATTATCCAAATAAAGTATGAAACAAACCTTTTTCTTTTTTCCATGAGGCTGAGAGAAAAACGCGCAGTCTTAAAGCTAATTTCCTGTAATTCCCTGCCCAAAAAAGTCATGGTTTATGAGATGTTCATATGTTATCTGGGGGTCAGCACTCCGAGGGCACCCCAATCCAAAGGCTTGTGGGACCCCGCACCAGTGGTGTATGTGTATGTGTGTGAGATAAATGTAATTTTGTTATTCAAAGATTTGGAGAGTCTAATAATGGTTCAAATATAATATGAACATTAAACGTTGATGAAGAGTTACAGATGCACAGCAAAGCCAGTAAAAACAGGTAAGTAGGGACATCTGCTGGGCAAAAGCTTTAAGTACAAACATTGGCCAGAGAGGAACTTGAGGCAGCAAAAGGATCACTGGGGAAAGGGTGATTTAGATGTTTTCCTTACTTACCTTGAGATACTTTGAATTACTTCTATTTAATGTCCAAAAACAAATGTTTGAGTCATATCTGCAGCACATTGGAGTAGTAAGTAGTCATATAGATATGAATATTCCTATGCAGATTATTATAATGGGCAGAATTTTGAGACGTCATGCATATATATGTGTAGTATGAACTCTTCAAAAACAAGTTACATTTTCAATTAAATGTAAACAGAAAAATAGTGTGTTCTTGGGGACCTTCAATGCTGCAGAAATGTTTTGGTACCCTTCCCCAGATCTGTGCCTCGACATAATCCTGTCTCCGAGCTCTGCAGCACATTCCTTCGACCAAATGGCTTGGTTTTTGCTCTGACATGCACTGTCAACTGTGGGACCTTATATAGACAGGTCCCACAGTTGCTGCTGCTAAGCTTTCCAGTAATGCAATAAAAACAAGCATCGCAGAATAAAAGTGCTAAAATAGCCCACGTTAACATAATGTAGTTTAAGAAACAAGGTTAATGAAGTCAATAATTTGCTAATAGCAGATAATTCATATTCTGACTATATCTGAAACTCACTTAGAAAATACCCTTGATTCTAGGACACTGCATCACAGTGCTAGCTGTGCCACCATAGACTCTGGGTTCGCGCCCACGCTCTGTCCCAACCGGCTGCGACCGGCAGGTCCATGGGGCGACGCACAATTGGCCTAGCGTCGTCCGTTTTAGGGAGGGTTTGGCAGGTAGGAATATCCTTGTCTAGCGACTCCTGTGGCGGGCCGGGCGCAGTGCGCGCTAACCAGGTCGCCAGGTGCACGGTGTTTCCTCCGACACATTGGTGCAGCTGGCTTCCGGGTTGGATGCGCGCTCTGTTAAGAAGCGATGCGGCTTGGTTGGGTTGTGTTTCGGAGGACGCATGGCTTTCGACCTTTGTCTCTCCCGAGCCAGTACGGGAGTTGTAGCGATGAGACAAGATAGTAACTACTAACAATTGGAAAAGGGGGTAAAAATTATTATTTTTAAATACCTTTGATGATAGTGGTAGCAATACAAGGTTATAACATTTATAGAAATTCCAATGTTGGAGATGTTGCTGTTTATATTCAGAACCACATTCCTGTAAAGATTGGAGAGGATCTCATGTTAAATATTGTTGAAGTAATATGCTTCATCTGCCTCACCTAAAGCCCATTCTGGTGGGAAGCTGCTATAGACCACCAAGTACTAATAGTCAGTATCTGGAATGTGAAATGCTTGTTAATGTATGTGATATCAGAGAGGTATATTTTCTGGGTGATATAAATATTGACTGGCTTTCATCAAGCCGCCCACTTAAGAAAAAGCTTCAAACTGTAACCAGTGCCTTATCAGTCAACCAACCAGGGTAGTTACCAACAGCACAATAATTAAAAAATGTATTGATCATATCTTTACTAATGCTGCAGAAATTTGCTTCAAATAAAATAAGATACAATTTTATTGGTCACATACATATGACTAGCAGATGTTATTGCAAGTGTAGTGAAATGCTTATTCTTCTAGATCTGACAGCACAGCAGTATCTAACAGGTAATATCTAACAATTCCACAACAAAACCTAATACACACCATCTAGTAAAGGAATGGGATGAGAATATAGAAGTATAAAATATATAGATGAGCAGTGACAGAGCGGCTAAGATGCAATAGATGGATACAGTACACACATATATGAATAACACGAGATACGTAAACATTCTTAAAGTGGCATTAAAGTGACTAGTGTTCCATTTATGAAAGCAGTCTCCGGTTCCATTGGATGTAATGAGCACAATATAGTAGCCATATCTAGGAAAACCAAAGATCCAAATGCTGGGCCTAATATAGTGTAGAAGAGGTCATACAATAAGTTTTGTTGTGATTCCTATGTTGTTGATTTAAAGAATATGTATTGGTCCGTGGTGTGTAAAGAGGAGCAAACAGACACATGTCACAGTCATCATATGGAGGAGCCCAAGGCGCGGCGTGGTAAGCGTACACACTTCTTTAATCAAAGAAAGAATACTGAACAAACTATACAAAACGAACCGTGAAGCTAATATGCGTAGTGCAGACAGGCAACTAAACATAGACCAAGAACCCACAAAATACCCAAGGAATATGGCTCCCTAAATATGGTTCCCAATCAGAGACAACGATAAACAGCTGCCTCTGAGAACCAATCTTGGCAACCATAGACATATAAACACCTAGACTTACAAAAACCCCTAGACATACAAAACCTAAACAAACACCCTTGTCACACCCTGACCTAACCAAATGAGAAAACAAAGATAACTAAGGTCAGGGCGTGACAGTACTCCCCCAAAGGTGCGGACTCCCGGCCGCAAACCTAACCTTATATGGGAGGGTCTGGGTGGGCATCTAACCTCGGTGGCGGCTCTGGTTCTGGACGCCGCCCCCCTTCTTTATACTGATCCCTCCGCCTTTGCAGCACTGACCCGTGGATCGTAGCCTGAGGCTCCGTACTGGGGATCGTCGCCGGAGACCCCGGACTGTGGCCCGTCGCCGGACGCTCCGGACTGGGTACTGTCGCCGGACGCTCTTGACTGGTTACTGTCGCCGGACTCTCCGGACTGGTTACTGTCGCCGGACGCTCCGAACTGGTTACTGTCGCCGGACGCTCCGGACTGGGTACTGTCGCCGGACCCTGCGGACTGGGTACTGTCGCCGGACGCTCCGGACTGGGTACTGTCGCCGGACGCTCCGGACTGGGTACTGTCGCCGGACGCTCTTGACTGGGTACTGTCGCCGGACGCTCTTGACTGGGTACTGTCGCCGGACGCTCTTGACTGGGTACTGTCGCCGGACGCTCTTGACTGGGTACTGTCGCCGGACACTCTGGACTGCCGAGGCACACTGTAGGCACACCTCAGGGTGAGTGCAAGGAGCAGGAACAGGGCGTACTGGACTGTGGAGGCGCACTGGAGGTCTGGATTGTAGAGCTGACACAACCCGTCCTGGCTGGATGTTTATTTTCGCCCTGCAAATGCCATGCAGACTCACCGGAGACATAGTGCGCAGAGCGGGCACAGGATATCCTGGTCCAAGGAGGTATACTGGAGACCAGGAGCGCTGAGCCGGCACCTTCCTTCCTGGCTGGATGCCCATTCTAGCCCGGCCAATGCGAGGAGCTGGAATAGAGCGCACCGGCTATGAATGTGAACTGGAGACACCTTGCGCATCTCTGCATAACACGGTGCCTGACCAGTCACACGCTCCCCACAGTAAGCACAAGGAGTTGGCTCAGGTCTCCAACCTGACTCAGGCAATCTCCTCGTGTGTGTCCCCCCAAAAAATATTGTGGCTGCCTCTCGGGCTTCCGTGCTAGCTGTGTCCCCTCGTATCGTCGCCGTTCCTCCTGTGCTATCTCCACCTGCTTCCATGGCAGGGTCTTGTCCCCTGCCATTACCTCCTCCCAGGTCCAGGATGTCCTCCACTCCTCTTTCTCCCGGGTCCAGGATGTCCACTCCTCTTTAGCACGCTGCTTGGTCCTTTTTTGGTGGGTTCTTCTGTCACGGTCGTCATATGGAGGAGACCAAGGTGCAGCGTGATAAGCATACATACTTCTTTAATCAAAGAAAGAATACAGAACAAACTATACAAAACAACAAAACGAACTGTGACGCTAATATGCATAGTGCAGACAGGCAACTAAACATTGACCAAGAACCGACAAAATACCCAAGGAATATGGCCACCTAAACATGGTTCCCAATCAGAGACAACAATAAACAGCTGCCTCTGATTGAGAACCAATCTATGCAACCATAGACATATAAACACCTAGACTTACAAAAACCAATAGACAATACAAAAACTAAACAAACCACCCTCGTCACACCCTGACCTAACCAAATAATAAAGAAAACAAAGATAACTAAGGTCAGGGCGTCACAACACATCTATGACTGTAAAAACTGTTAAATCCCTGTGGATTGATGAGGAATTGAAAAATGGTATGGTTGAGAGGGATGAGGCAAAAGGAATGGCAAATAAGTCTGGCTGCACAACCGATTGGCAAATTGAGAAATCATGTGACTAAACTGAATAAAAAGAAGAAGAAACTACACTATGAAACAAAGATAAATTAAATAAAGAATGATAGTAAAAAGCTTTGGTGCACCTTAAATTACATTTTGTGGAAAAAAGAAAACTCATAATTCGTTGAATCAGATGACTCATTCATCACAAAACCAACTAATATTGCCAATTACTTTAATGATTTTTTCATTGGCAATATTTTGCAAATTTAGCCATGACATGCCAGCAACAAACGCTGACACTACACATCCAAGTATATCTGACCAAATTATGAAAGACACGCATTGTGGTTTTGAATTCCGTAAAGTGAGTGTGGAAGAGGTGAAAAAATTGTTGTTGTCTATCAACAATGACAAGCCACCGAGGTCTGACAACTTGGATGGAAAATTACTGAGGATAATAGTGGACAATATTGCCACTCCTATTTGCCATATTTTCAATTTAAGCCTACTAGAATGTGTGTGCCCCCAGGCTTGGAGGGAAGCAAAAGTCATCCCGCTACCTAAGAATAGCAAAGCCCCCTTTACTGGCTCAAATAGCCGACCAATCAGCCTGTTACCAACCCTTTGTAAACTTTTGGAAAAAAATATGTTTGATCAGATACAATGCAATTTTACAGTAAACAAATTGACAACAAACTGGAGGGTGTGGAGGCTGTTGTAGCACCCCGGTATCATCCAGAAGGTGAGGTCAGTACAGGTGCATCAAAACAGGGGCCGAGAGACTGAAAAACACCTTCTATCTCAAGGCCATCAGGCTGTTAAACAGCCACCACTAACATTGAGTGGCTGCTGCCAACATACTGACTCAACTCCAGCCACTTTAATAATGGAAATTGATGTAAAAATGTATCACTAGCTACTTTAAACAATGCCACTTAATATAATATTTACATACCCTACATTACTCATCTCATATGTATATGTATATACTGTACTCTAATACATGTATCACTAGCCACTTTAAACTATGCCACTTTATGTTTATATACCCTACATTACTCATCTCATATGTATCTACTGCAACTTGCCTATGCCCTTCTGTACTATCACTCATTCATATATCTTTATGTACATATTCTTTATCCCTTTACACTTGTGTGCATAAGGTAGTAGTTGTGGAATTGTTAGGTTAGATTACTCGTTGGTTATTACTGCATTGTCAGAACTAGAAGCACAAGCATTTCGCTACACTCGCATTAACATCTGCTAACCATTTGTATGTGACAAATACATTTTGATTTGATTTGATTTGAACTTTTAGCATGCTTATAGGAAAGGACATTCAACAAGCACAGCACTTACACAAATGACTGCTGATTGGCAGAGAGATATTAATGATACAAATATTGTGGGGGATGTTTTTTTAGACTTCAGTGCGGCTTTTGACATTATGGATCATAATCTTCTGCTGGAAAAACGTATGTGTTATGGCTTTATTGTGTTATGGCTTTACCTGCTATATTGTGCTATATTGTGGATAAAGAGTTACCTGTCTAACGGAAAACAGAGGGTCCATACAGAAATGATTTGTCGAGATCAGTGTGGAAAAGCTTGACTGGCCTGCACAGAGCCCTGACCTCAACCCCATCGAAAACGGTTGGGATGAATTGGAACAGCGACTGTGAGCCAGGCCTAATCGCCAACATCAGTGCCTGACCTCTTCAAATCAAATCAAATTGTATTTGTCACATGCGATGAATACAACATGTGTAGACCTTACAGTGAAATGCTAACTTACAAGCACTTAACCAACAATGCAGTTTTAAGAAAAATACATGTTAAGTAAAAAATTGATAAAGATAAGAAATAAAATCAAAATAACAAGTAATTAAAGAGCAGCAGAATGGAAGCAAGTCCCTGCAGCAATGTTCCAACATCTAGTGGAAAGCCTTCCCAGAAGAGTGGAGGCTGTTGTAGCAGCAAAGGGGTGACCAACTCCATATTAATGCCCATGATATTGTTATGTTGTTTGAGATTTTTGACGAGCAGGTGTCCACATACTTTTGTTAATATAGTGTATATCCTACACACACCACAAACACCCTCTTTTCATTCATTCCTTCCTTTGATATTCTGCTCTGTTTCCTCATTCTGTGAATCAGGAACAAAACAGCTTTGTAATCTTCAATGATCATGGATAAGCTATCTGTCTTCATGGTGATGACTCTCGTAGGAAAACGTCAAGGCCGGTAACTACACTGCTCAAAAAAATAAAGGGAACACTTAAACAACACAATGTAACTCCAAGTCAATCACACTTCTGTGAAATCAAACTGTCCACTTAGGAAGCAACACTGATTGACAATAAAGTTCACATGCTGTTGTGCAAATGGAATAGACAACAGGTGGAAATTATAGGCAATTAGCAAGACACTCCCAATAAAGGGGTGGTTCTGCAGGTGGTGACCACAGACCACTTCTCAGTTCCTATGCTTCCTGGCTGATGTTTTGGTCACTTTTGAATGCTGGCGATGCTTTCACTCTAGTGGTAGCATGAGACGGAGTCTACAACCCACACAAGTGGCTCAGGAAGTGCAGCTCATCCAGGATGGCACATCAATGCGAGCTGTGGCAAGAAGGTTTGCTGTGTCTGTCAGCGTAGTGTCCAGAGCATGGAGGCGCTACCAGGAGACAGGCCAGTAGCTCAGGAGACGTGGAGGAGGCCGTAGGAGGGCAACAACCCAACAGCAGGACCGCTACCTCCGCCTTTGTGCAAGGAGGAGCACTGCCAGAGCCCTGCAAAATGACCTCCAGCAGGCCACAAATGTGCATGTGTCTGCTCAAATGGTCAGAAACAGACTCCATGAGGGTGGTATGAGGGCCCGACGTCCACAGGTGGGGATTGTGCTTACAGCCCAACACCGTGCAGGACGTTTGGCATTTGCCAGAGAACACCAAGATTGGCAAATTCGCCACTGGTGCCCTGTGCTATTCACAGATGAAAGCAGGTTCACACTGAGCACGTGACAGACGTGACAGAGTCTGGAGACGCCGTGGAGAACGTTCTGCTGCCTGCAACATCCTCCAGCATGACCGGTTTGGCGGTGGGTCAGTAATGGTGTGGGGTGGCATTTCTTTGGGAGGCCGCACAGCCCTCCATGTGCTCGCCAGAGGTAGCCTGACTGCCATTCGGTACCGAGATGAGATCCTCAGACCCCTTGTGAGACCATATGCTGGTGCGGTTGTCCCTGGGTTCCTCCTAATGCAAGACAATGCTAGACCTCATGTGGCTGGAGTGTGTCAGCAGTTCCTGCAAGAGGAAGTCATTGATGCTATGGACTGGCCTGCCCATTCCCCAGACCTGAATCCAATGGAGCACATCTGGGACATCATGTCTCGCTCCATCCACCAGACAGTCTGTTGCACCACAGACTGTCCAGGAGTTGGCGGATGCTTTAGTCCAGGTCTGGGAGGAGATCCCTCAGGAGACCATCCGCCACCTCATCAGGAGCATGCCCAGGCGTTGTAGGGAGATCATACAGGCACGTGGAGGCCACACTCACTACTGAGCCTCATTTGGACTTGTTTTAAGGACATTACATCAAAGTTGGGTCAGCCTGTAGTGTGGTTTTCCACTTTAATTTTTAGTGTCACTATAAATCCAGACCTCCATGGGTTGATAAATTTGATTTCCATTGATCATTTTTGTGTGATTTTGTTGTCAGCACATTCAACTATGTAAAGAAAAAAGTATTTATTAAGAATATTTAATTCATTCAGATCTAGGATGTGTTATTTTAGTGTTCCCTTTATTTTTTTGAGCAGTGTATTTTTATCAACAGTTTATGACTTGAATAATAGGGTTTGTGAGTCTACAATTGAGGAGCTTGATTCTAACTTTGGAAAACTTTTTCTTTCTCAAAGGGAACACTTATCTAAATTATCAAGAGAAAGAGGAAGCTATATCTCCACAATGTTTTTTTTTACCCTTATTTAACTAGGCAAGTCAGTTAAGAACAAATTCTTATTTTCAATGACAGCCTAGGAACAGTGGGTTAACTGCCTTGTTCAGGGGCAGAACAACAGCTTTTGTACCATGTCAGTTTAAGGATTTGATCTTGCAACCTTTGTTACTAGTCCAACGCTCTAACCACTAGGCTACGCTGCCACCACTGTGAAGAGAGAATTTAGCAACTTGATCTTGATGAAGACAACATAGTGGATTGCACTTTGAATTGCAGTCTTCGTGACAATGACAAGAAATGTGACCGAGATTTGAAGTGCAATACAGCATTTGCATTAGAAAAAAAAACTACAAAAACAATATATTGTATATAGACATATATCTGTTTATGAACATATTTAACATCAAATTATGTTCTGTTTCTGTAGTGGTGAAATTCTACCCTGATGTAGAAACTAAAATGTCTGTTACCAAACAGCATGGAGAATCAGTCAACCTTACATGTATTTTCACAGTAGCCAAAGATTACTCTAGCTTTCCATTTTCAGTGTATTGGATCAAAACCATCAGTGGCAACAGTAGGACATCTTTATTGTTATTCTTATGATAGTAATATATGACCACCATTGTCTCATTGACGAGGCCCTGCTGAAACGAAAGTCAAATACTTAATCTAAACCCCTAACAAACCCTAACTTTCATAACCTTAAGATCAGCAATGCCACATAATCAGACAGCGGACAGTATGTTTGTGCCTTACAGGTGCTTAAGAATAGAAAAGGGCACTGGAAGGTAATAACTAATGTCACAGTCACTGTGAATGGAGAATTCAACAACCACCCCAACAGGAATGACACAGCCCTGTTATATACTCCCTCTTGCACTGTATTGCTCTTTTCTCTGCTTTGCAGGGTTTACACTGACTTAATTTGGAAAATGTTTGCCTACACAAATACAGTTAGGAGCACAATGACTCATATTTGATATAATAAAACTAGAATCCTTTTTTTTTTTTTTACATTGCACGACATTATTTAGGCGCATATGTGAGTAAAACTGTCACACTATCAGTTTTACTCACATATGCGCCTAAATATTGCTGTGCAATGTAAAAAAAAAAAAAGGATTCTAGTTTTATTATATCAAATATGAGTCATTGTGCTCCTAACTGTATTTGTGTAGGCAAACATTTTCCAATTTAAGTCAGTGTAAACCCTGCAAAGCAGAGAAAAGAGCAATACAGTGCAAGAGGGAGGTTTTGTTATTATTTCCCCCCCCCCCTCCAAAAATGTACATTTTACTTCTGCAATGTTTATTCAATGTTACAAAATAATTAGGTAATCACACAATATCAGAGAAACAGTAAGCACAACTGTAGGACTGAGCACTAACACCATCTAGTGGAAATGTTCAGTAGAGCATGAATTAACACAAAAACATTCAATTAAAAAAGAAAGTAAATTCTCATTCTCTTTAATTTAACTTCATTTTTGTTTTTTATTGAGTCACATAACCTGTACAATCAATAAGAATCACAAATGTTTTTTTTAACCAACACTCAACCCCTCCCACCTGCCATCCCAAACAAACCCCTGGCAGCCCCGCCCCAATCCTGGTCTAAACCCAATATGAAAGACCAATCATGAAAACATTATCTTTAGCTCACTTTTCTACATCATATGAGTAACTATTGGCAGCTAGTAAATCATACTTTCGCTCCAATCCTGAGGGGGTAGGTGGATGATGTCTGAGTGGCCTGGGGGTCAAAGGCCTTGAACATGACGACAGAATTGGGCTCGACAGCAACAGCAGCATGTTCTTCAGCTCCGTTCTGTGCAGTCACAGGATCTCTCACTTCAGTCAGCTTCAGAAGTGAGTAGAGCCCCCCATCCTCTCCTCTGCCCTCAGCATATGGGGAGCCTACACCCAGAAAGAGGAAGCAGTGGGGTTAGATGGGTTTGAAAATCTGTCAGTACTGCAAATTCTTTTTACGGAAATAATATGCTAACTTACAGTCTGAGTTAATTGTCTCCTCTCCATCTTGTTCTCTGCAATGATTAAATAAAGTATTTATTATTATAAAATTCCATATCAGCAACATGTAATTAATTCATGGCTATCGGAAATGTTATTTTCAAATAATGAAATACCTTTTCATTCTCAGTGTGTGAGATTCTGCTGGAGGAAGAAAGAAACAGAAAGCCCATGTCAATAACATTATTATTATTTTTTTTTAAATACATACCTGATGACAGAACATACAGTATGTGGGTTTTTACTCACCTTGCGAAATCTTGGTATTTTTCATCATGACAATGACAATGGCAGTAACAAACAGGCAGGAGAAGAACAAGGCTCCCACTACATACAGTGGTATGTAAGGATCCCCTTTTAATAAAACACAAAGCATTCAGAATGAAGATCAATTAGGTATTATTCATGATCATTTTATGTATTAGTAATAACAATATACTGACTCACCAGGAGTATATAACAGGGCTGTGTCATTCCTGTTGGGGTGGTTGTTGAATTCTCCATTCACAGTGACTGTGACATTAGTTATTACCTTCCAGTGCCCTTTTCTATTCTTAAGCACCTGTAAGGCACAAACATACTGTCCGCTGTCTGAATATGTGGCATTGCTGATCTTAAGGTTATGAAAGATAGGGCCTGTTAGGGGACTAGATTAAGTATTTGACCTTCGTTTCAGCAGGGCCTCATCAATGAGACAATGGTGGTCATATAATTGTCCATTACTATCATAAGAATGAGAATAAAGACATGTGCTACTGTTGCCATTGATGGTTTTGATCCAATACACTGAAAATGGAAAGTTAGAGTAATCTTTGGCTACTGTGAAATTACATGCAAGGTTGACTGATTCTCCATGCTGTTTGGTAACATACGTTTTAGTTTCCACATCAGGGTAGAATTTCACCACTACAGAAACAGAACATAATTTGAAGTTAAATATTTTCCTAAACAGATGTATGTATATATACAATATTGTGTACAGTATACTGTAATGTGAGTTGTATATCATTTAGAAATTGTGGAAGTTAGGAAATGTGAACTTACTCTTTGGTTCAACAAATGCCACAATAAATGATTCCACCTGATCTTTTGAAGGTTTAAAGGGGAATAAGTGTTGGTCATTTGATGGAAAGGTATGAAAACATGCAAAGAATCCAGTGACGCGTTTCTCCGATTTCATATTTAAACATTGTTTGATACTGTTTTTGCAGGGTTTTGTTTCTAATGTAAATGCTGTATTGCACTTCGGATCTTGGTCACATTTCTTCTCATTGTCACGAAGACTGCAATTAAAAGTGCAATCCACTATGTTGTCTTCATCTAGATCAAGTTGCCAAATTCTCTCTTCACATTGTAGGAATATAGCTTCCTCTTTCTCTTGATAATTTAGATAAGTGTTCCCTTTGAGAGAGAAAAAGGTTTCCAAAGTTAGAATCAAGCTCCTCGATTGTAGACTCACAAACCCTATTATTCAAGTCTTAAACTGTTGATAAAAATAGTTACCAACCTTGACATTTTCCTACGAGAGTCATCACCATGAAGACAGATAGCATATCCATGACCATTGAACTTAGATTACAAAGCTGTTTTGTTCATGATTCACAGAATGAGGAAACAGAGCAGAATTTTACAGGAAGGAAGAATGAACAGAGGGTGTTTGTGGTGTTTGTATGATATACAGTTGATGTTGGACGTTTAAATACACTTAGGTTGGAGTCATTAAAACTCTTTTTTTAATAACCACTCCACAATTTTCATGTTAACAGACTACAGTTTGGCAAGTCGGTTAGGACACCTACTTTGTGCATGACACAAGTAATTTTTCCAATAATTGTTTACAGACAGATTATTTCACTTATAATTCACTGTTTCACAATTCCAGTGGAACAGGAGTTTACATACACTAAGTTGACTGTCTTTAAAAAGCTTGGAAAATTCCAGAAAACTATGTCATGGCTTTAGAAGCTTCTGATAAGCTAATTGACATCATTTGAGACAACTGGAGGTGTACCTGTGAATGTATTTAAAGGCCTACCTTCAAACACAGTGCCTATTTGCTTGACATCATGGGATAATCAAAAGAAGTCAGCCAAGACCTCAGAAAAAAAATTGTAGACCTCCACAAGTCTGGTTCATCCTTGGGAACAATTTCCAAACGCCTGAAGGTACCACGTTCATCTGTACAAACAATAGTACGCAAGTATAAACACCATGGGACCACGTAGCCGTCATATCGCTCAGGAAGGAGACGAGTTCTGTCTCCTAGAGATGAACGTACTTTGGTGTGAAAAGTGCAAATCAATCCCAGAACAACAGCAAAGGAATTACGCCCAAGGTGAAGATGCTGGAGGAAACAGGTACAAAAGTATCCATATCCACAGTAAAACGAGTCCTATATCGACATAACCTATAAAGTAAAGGTACCATAAAGTAAAACTAAACGCATGCTCTTCAACCGATCGCTGCCTGCACCTACCCGCCCGTCCAACATCACTACTCTGGACGATTCTGACTTAATATGTGGACAACTACAAATACCTAGGTGTCTGGTTCGACTGTAAACTCTCCTTCCAGACTCACATCAAACATCTCCAATCCAAAGTTAAATCTAGAATTGGCTTCCTATTTCGCAACAAAGCCTCCTTCACTCATGCTGCCAAACATTCCCTTGTAAAACTGACCATCCTACCGATCCTAGACTTCGGCGATGTCATTTACAAAATAGCCTCCAATACCCTACTCAATAAATTGGATGCAGTCTATCACGGTGCCATCCGTTTTGTCACCAAAGCCCCATATACTACCCACCACTGCGACCTGTACGCTCTCGTTGGCTGGCCCTCGCTTCATACTCGTCACCAAACCCACTGGCTCCAGGTCATCTATAAGACCCTAATAGGTAAATTCCCCCCTTATCTCAGCTCGCTGGTCCCCATAGCAGCACCCACCTGTAGCACGCGCTCCAGCAGGTATATCTCTCTGGTCACCCCCAAAACCAATTCTTCCTTTGGCCGCCTCTCCTTCCAGTTCTCTGCTGCCAATGACTGGAACAAACTACAAAAATCTCTGAAACTGGAAACACTCTCCCTCACTAGCTTTAAGCACCAGCTGTCAAAGCAGCTCACAGATTACTGCACCTGTACATAGCCCATCTATAATTTAGCCCAAACAACTACCTCTCCTACTACTGTACTTATTTATTTAACTCCTTTGCACCCCATTATTTCTATCTCTACCTTGCACATTCTTCCACTGCAAATCTACCGTGCCAGTGTTTTACTTGCTATATTGTATTTACTTTGCCACCATGGCCTTTTTTTTGTTGCCTTTACCTCCCTTATCTCACCTCACTTGCTCACATTGTATATATACTTATTTTTCTACTGTATTATTGACTGTATGTTTGTTTTATTCCATTTATTTATTTATCCGTTATTTAACCAGGTAAGTTAACTGAGAACACGTTCTCATTTGCAGCAACGACCTGGGGAATAGTTACAGAGGAGAGGAGGGGGATGAATAAGCCAATTGTAAACTGGGGATTATTAGGTGACCGTGATGGTTTGAGGGCCAGATTGGGAATTTAGCCAGGACACCGGGGTTAACACCCCTACTCTTACGATAAGTGCCATGGGATCTTTAATGACCTCAGAGTCAGGACACCCGTTTAAAACCCCATCCAAAAGACGGCACCCTACACAGGGCAGTGTCCCCAATCACTCCCCTGGGGCATTGGGATATTTTTTTAGACCAGAGGAGAGAGTGCCTCCTACTGGCCCTCCAAAACCACTTCCAGCAGCTTTTGGTCTCCCATCCAGGAACTGACCAGGACCATGTTTAACTATGTGTTTTTGTATGTGTCGAACTGCTTTGCTTTGTCTTGGCCAGGTCGCAATTGTAAATGAGAACTTGTTCTCAACTTGCCTACCTGGTTAAATAAAGGTGAAATTAAAAAATACTTTTTAAAAACCTGAAAGGCCGCTGAGCAAGGAAGAAGCCACTACTCCAAACCGCCATTAAAAAAGCCAGACTACGGTTTGCAACTGCAAATGGGGACAAAGATTGTACTTTTTGGAGAAATGTCTTCTGGTCTGACGAAACAAAAATAGAACTGTTTGGCCATAATGACCATGGTTATGTTAGGAGGAAAAAGGCGGAGGCTTGCAAACCGAAGAACACTATACCAACCGTGAAGCACAGGGTTGGCAGCATCCTGTTGTGGGGGTGCTTTGCTTCAGGAAGGACTGGTGCACTTCACAAAATAGATGGCATCATATATTGAAGCAACATCTCAAGACACCAGTCAGGAAGTTAAATCTTAGTCGCAAATGGGTCGTCTAAATGGACAATGACCCCAAGCATAAAAAATGGCTTAAGGACAACAAAGTCAAGGTATTGGAGTGACTATCACAAAGCCATGACCTCAATCGTATAGAAAATTTGTGAGAACTGAAAAAGCGTGTGCGAGCAAGGAGGCCTATACAAACCTGACCCAGTTACACCAGCTCTGTCAGGAGGAATGGGCCAAAATTCACCCAACTTATTGTGGGAAGCTTGTGGGAGGCTACCCGAGACGTTTGACCCAAGTTAAACAATTTAATGGCAATGCTACCAAATACTAATTGAGTATATGTAAACATCTGACCCACTGGGAATGTGATGAAAGAAATAAACGCTGAAATAAATCCTTCTATCTACTATTATTCCTTTTTGAATGGAGAGACTTTGGCTTTATTTGTGGGCCTCCCAGCTCCTCGGTAGGGTTGCTATGTGACTTAAATGTGACCCATTCAAAGGGGTCTCTGATTGAATGATCCATTCAAGTGCACACCAACCTGACGAGACAGAGGACCACAGTGGGGCTAACTCATCTCAACAACTCATCTCAACTGTCCTCCTCTCTCTTCTATCTTCTCTCTCTCTGTTCAGCTGTCCTCCTTTCTTCATTTCTGTAGCTCTCTGTTTATCTCTCTGTCCTCATCAGGTTCTCTCTTCATCCCTGGCTGGATCCTTTGCTGGCTGCCCACCTCTAATTAGTGAACTTTCTGGTTGGGTTTCTCCCTCTTCTCGCTGAATGTTTTTATTTTTCTCCTTCTCTTGGCCTAGTTATCTCACCCCCCACACTCTCTCTCTTTCTCTCTCTCTCTTTGTATGTGATCTGTGTTTCTGGAGTGTGTGTGGGGGTCCAAACATAGACGATCAACATTGACTGTTTTGTTTAGGCTCCTTGCTGACACACTGTCACCTTTATGACACACGTTCATCTGAACTGTAGGCATCTGTAATAATAGTTAGACAGGTACTGTAATAGATGTCCCGCTGTTGTTTTCTCAGTAGGAGAATGTGAGCTGAGGTCTCTCTAAATACATTTACCCTAACCCTGGCGATGGAAAAATGTGCCTGGCAGTGGTGTTTGCATGAGGCAAAGCTAACTCTCTGTACTCCCAAGCACATTCTCACTTCTCTGGCCCACATACTCCTACTGTCCTCAGTCTCTCTTCACCACTTAGTTTGTCAGCACATGAGTTCTGCTCCGTTAATCACACAAGCTAGGCTAATATGGGCAAAGTCATGAGTTTCTCAAAATGACGTGTCCTGTCGCTATCCATCAGCAATGTGATGGTGTTACTGGCACACTGTACTCTATTATTGTACAGGTGGAATGCTGAAGCATATCTGTCCCTTTAACTGCCATCTTTGTGTTGTGACTGAGGCATTTCTCCCTAGTCTCGTGTGACTCAGAGGATTGTGATAATCACTGTATACAGAGACCATGTTGGGTCTCTGAGCCTGTGTCCCTCGCCACCAGATGTCCAAACTGTGATCTGGTCTGCTAGGTGCTGTACACAAACACAGGTAGCCTGCTTTGAAAGCTACAAAACCCCAGGAAGCAAAGCCAGGTTGTGGTTAGTTTTGTCAGTTGGCAGGTGTGATCACATGAGTAGCCCTATTTGATTTAGGGTTTTGTGGACTCATCCTAGGAAGTGTTTGTTTCCTCCAGTATGATTACGTGATATATATGTTTTTGACATGCCAATCACACACAGGATAGGCCTTGTGATTGTTCTGAATCTGTGTTACCTCTGGTCACATGATAGACCATGACCTTGGCCAACTGACATATATCTGAATGGGCACTGAAAGTAGCCAACTCTGTGATAAACAGAGAGTGCTATGATGTAAGCGGTGAATGACGTGACCACAGTACTGTTTGTTAGATGTAGTGGTAACCCAGGTTACTTACTGGCAGAGTTGCAGTCCAGTGGGGGTTAAAGGCTGCAGTCCAGGCAGTACTGTACTTTTGTGTCAGACCTGTCAGCATTCTGCCTCCACAAAAGAGTTGTTAACTCATCAAGCCAGCAGATTATTAGACCCAGCTTTGGAAGTAAATACAGGGGTGATGGTGGGCGGTTGCTGACTGGTCCCACAATTACAAGAGCGACAACCTATTTCTTCAGTCTCTCTCTCTGTTCTTTGTCTGATCTTAATCCATGCTGTGAAACATGACAGTAGAACTCCACCCTACTATACCCACTCCTCATCTTCAATAAGACTCACAGGCCATAAAGTCTTATTGTTACATTCTTGTGCATAAGTTAAACAACTTGTGATGCAGTGACATGGGTGATATAATGTAGCTTGTTAACAATGTTTAACATGAAATACAGGCAAGAACAAATAGGCCTAGCCTTGGGCGTAATTCATAAGTAACATGTTCACATTTGTTTATTCGTCATATACAAGGAGTAGCCTTCACAGTGCAAGATTCACCTGCAAGTCAGCATTTCATTGCACCGTGTACTCCATGTGTATATACAGTTGAAGTCGGAAGTTTACATACACCTTAGCCAAATACATTTAAACTCAGTTTTTCCCAATTCCTGACATTTAATCCTAGTAAAACGTCCCTGTTTTAGGCCAGTTTATTTTAAGAATGTGAAATGCCAGAATAATAGTAGAGAGAAGGATTTATTTCAGTGTTTATTTCTTTCATCACATTCCCAGTGGGTCAGAAGTTTACATACACTCAATTAGTATTTGGTAGCATTGCCATTCAATTGTTTAACTTGGGTCAAACATTTCTGGTTGCCTTCCACAAGCTTTCCACAATAAGTTGGGTGAATTTTGGCCCTTTCCTCCTGACAGAGCTGGTGTAACTGAGTCAGGTTTGTAGACCTCCTTGCTCGCACACGCATTTTCAGTTCTGCCCACACATTTTCTATAGGATTGAGGTCATGGCTTTGTGATGGTCACACCAATACCTTTTACTTTGTTGTTCTTAAGCCATTTTGCCACAACTTTGGAAGTATGCTTGGGGTCATTGTACATTTGGAAGACCCATTTGCGACGAAGCTTTAACTTCCTGACTGATATCTTCAGATGTTGCTTCAATATATCCACATAATTTTCCTCCTCGTGATGCCATCTATTTTGTGAAGTGCACCTGTCCCTCCTGCAGCAAAGCACCCCCACAACATGATGCTTCCACCCCCGTGCTTCACGGTTGGGATGGTGTTCTTCGGCTTGCAAGCCTCCCCCTTTTTCCTCCAAACATAACGATGGTCACTATGGCCAAACAGTTCTATTTTTGTTTCATCAGACCATGTGACATTTCTCCAAAAAGTACGGTCTTTTTCCCCATGTGCAGTTGTAACCCGTAGTCTGGCTTTTTTATGGCGGTTTTGGAGCAGTGGCTTTTTCCTTGCTGAGCGGCCTTTCAGGTTATGTCGATATCGGACTCGTTTTACTATGGATATAGATACTTTTGTGCCTGTTTCATCCAGCATCTTCACAAGGTCTTTTGCTGTTGTTCTGGGATTGATTTGCACTTTTCGCACTATAGTACGTTCATCTCTAGGAGACAGAATGCGTCTCCTTCCTGAGCGGTATGACCGCTGCTCGGTCCTATGGTGTTTATATTTGCATACTATTCTTTGTACAGATGAACGTGGTACCTTCAGGCATTTGGAAATGGGTCCCAAGGATGAACCAGGCTTGTGGAGGTCTACAATTTGTTTTCTGAGGTCTTGGCTGATTTCCTTTGATTTTCCCATGATGTCAAGCAAAGAGGCACTGAGTTTGAAGGTAGGCCTTGAAATACATTCACAGGTACACATCCAATTGACTCAGGCTAACTGACATCATTTATCAGAAGCTTCTAAAGCTATGACATAGTTTTCTGGAATTTTCCAAGCTTTTTAAAGGCACAGTCAACTTAGTGTATGTAAACTCCTGACCCACTGGAATTGTGAAACAGTGAATTTTAAGTGAAATAATCTGTCTGTAAACAATTATTGGAAAAATTACTTGTGTCATGCACAAAGTAGATGTCCTAACCGACTTGCCAAACTGTAGTTTGTTAACAAGAAAATTGTGGAGTGGTTATTAAAAAACGAGTTTTAATGACTCCAACCTAAGTGTATTTAAACTTCCAACATCAACTGTATATCATACAAACACCACAAACACCCTCTGTTCATTCTTCCTTCCTGTAAAATTCTGCTCTGTTTCCTCATTCTGTGAATCATGAACAAAACAGCTTTGTAATCTAAGTTCAATGGTCATGGATATGCTATCTGTCTTCATGGTGATGACTCTCGTAGGAAAATGTCAAGGTCGGTAACTATTTTTATCAACAGTTTAAGACTTGAATAATAGGGTTTGTGAGTCTACAATTGAGGAGCTTGATTCTAACTTTGGAAACCTTTTTCTCTCTCAAAGGGAACACTTATCTAAATTATCAAGAGAAAGAGGAAGCTATATTCCTACAATGTGAAGAGAGAATTTGGCAACTTGATCTAGATGAAGACAACATAGTGGATTGCACTTTTAATTGCAGTCTTCGTGACAATGAGAAGAAATGTGACCAAGATCCGAAGTGCAATACAGCATTTACATTAGAAACAAAACCCTGCAAAAACAGTATCAAACAATGTTTAAATATGAAATCGGAGAAACGCGTCACTGGATTCTTTGCATGTTTTCATACCTTTCCATCAAATGACCAACACTTATTCCCCTTTAAACCTTCAAAAGATCAGGTGGAATCATTTATTGTGGCATTTGTTGAACCAAAGAGTAAGTTCACATTTCCTAACTTTCACAATTTCTAAATGATATACAACTCACATTACAGTATACTGTACAAAATATTGTATATATACATACATCTGTTTAGGAAAATATTTAACTTCAAATTATGTTCTGTTTCTGTAGTGGTGAAATTCTACCCTGATGTGGAAACTAAAACGTATGTTACCAAACAGCATGGAGAATCAGTCAACCTTGCATGTAATTTCACAGTAGCCAAAGATTACTCTAACCTTCCATTTTCAGTGTATTGGATCAAAACCATCAATGGCAACAGTAGCACATGTCTTTATTCTTATTCTTAGAATAGTAATGGACAATTATATGACCACCATTGTCTCATTGATGAGGCCCTGCTGAAACGAAGGTCAAATACTTCATCTAGTCCCCTAACAGGCCCTATCTTTCATAACCTTAAGATCAGCAATGCCACATATTCAGACAGCGGACAGTATGTTTGTGCCTTACAGGTGCTTAAGAATAGAAAAGGGCACTGGAAGGTAATAACTAATGTCACAGTCACTGTGAATGGAGAATTCAACAACCACCCCAACAGGAATGACACAGCCCTGTTATATACTCCTGGTGAGTCAGTATATTGTTATTACTAATACATAAAATTATCATGAATAATACCTAATTGATCTTCATTCTGAATGCTTTGTGTTTTATTAAAAGGGGATCCTTACATACCACTGTATGTAGTGGGAACCTTGTTCTTCTCCTGCCTGTTTGTTACTGCCATTGTCATTGTCATGATGAAAAATACCAAGATTTCGCAAGGTGAGTAAAAACCCACATACTGTATGTTCTATCATCAGGTATGTATTTAAAAAAAAAAACAATCATATAATGTTATTGACATGGATGAGAGAGGAGACAATTAACTCAGACTGTAAGTTAGCATATTATTTCCGTAAAAAGAATTTGCAGTACTGACAGATTTTCAAACCCATCTAACCCCACTGCTTCCTCTTTCTGGGTGTAGGCTCCCCATATGCTGAGGGCAGAGGAGAGGATGGGGGGCTCTACTCACTTCTGAAGCTGACTGAAGTGAGAGATCCTGTGACTGCACAGAACGGAGCTGAAGAACATGCTGCTGTTGCTGTCGAGCCCAATTCTGTCGTCATGTTCAAGGCCTTTGACCCCCAGGCCACTCAGACATCATCCACCTACCCCCTCAGGATTGGAGCGAAAGTATGATTTACTAGCTGCCAATAGTTACTCATATGATGTAGAAAAGTGAGCTAAAGATAATGTTTTCATGATTGGTCTTTCATATTGGGTTTAGACCAGGATTGGGGCGGGGCTGCCAGGGGTTTGTTTGGGATGGCGGGTGGGAGGGGTTGAGTGTTGGTTAAAAAAACATTTGTGATTCTTATTGATTGTACAGGTTATGTGACTCAATAAAAAACTTAGTTGACAAATTAAGTTACATTAAAAAGAAAAGGATTCACTTTCTTTTTTAATTGAATATTTTTGTGTTAATTCATGCTCTACTGAACATTTCCACTAGATGGTGGTAGTGCTCAGTCCTACAGTTGTGATTACTGTTTCTCTGATATTGTGTCGTATGTGTGATTACCTAATTATTTTGTAACAATGAATAAACATTGCAGAAGTAAAATTTCCCTTTTTTGGGGGGGGGGGGGGGGGGGGTGGCATGGTACTCAATCATTGCAATATTAATTATGCGATAGTGTATACTAAACATGATTAATCATTGTCTTAAATAGACATAAATGAATGGACCAGACGATGCTTGAGGTATCAAGAGTAAGATTTTGCACTTTCTGGGGCCGTCCCTACCCTCCGTTGTTGGTCAAAGGCCCTTAAATGGATTTTTCTCCTTTTTTAAAATCTTAAATCTGAACAGGAGTCAGTTACAGCTGGTCCCAGATCTGTGCTTGGGGTGCAACATAGACCGATGCTCCTCCCCCGTCTGTCTCCTCCCGAATGTAAACATGGCCGTTGTGTCCATAGCAAAAATGATAGCAAAGCCTTGGATATAATGCTGCTAGCTAGCTAAATACGAAAGTTATCACTGCTGTATGCCAGCAGGGTTTACGTTGTGGAGTTCATCTCCAGTAAATGTGTGAATTAACTCACGGTCTGCAGCTAGGCGTTCGCAAAGTTCTGCGAATGGAATGCTTGCTAGTTAGCTAAAGCTAGCTAGGTTGTTTGACGACGTAAAAGTTGCTTGCTAGCAGCTAACTACAAGGCTAGCTAGTAACTTGCTCGCGAGGAGGACAACCAGAGCTCGCCAGCACAGACAGCAGCTGTGTTGACACGAAACGAAAGGAGATACCCAGCAAGCTATCCCGGCCTGATCCATATGGGGAAATCTATCTAAAAAAAATTGACTGTATTGTTGACTACTTCACATTTTCAGCAGTTTATTTTTTTTTGCTGTTGTTATTGTGCTAGCCAAGGTACAAGTTAGTTAACGTTTGACATTCTTTTCTCACTGAAATATTGGAAGTATTCATTAATCGTCTTTAGTTATTGGACTCAAGCTATTAATGTTTTCTGTGAAGCCCTTGAAACCAACCTTTAAATCCTACCTTCTGTCTGTTCAGGTGAGTAACCTCACTTGACTAGCAAAGTTACTCTGTCCTCGGTATACTAACAGTTACTTGCTATTACTGAGTTGTTCGCTAGCTAGGAGTACTTGTTCAATTCACTAGCTATATGTTGTGCATAATTTAGTTAGCTTATTATAGACTAACAAAATATCTCTGTTTTATATTTCATGCAGACTGATCTAAAAAAAACTCCACAGCCACCTATCAAGAAGTTTGCTTCCTGGGGCCAAGTTACTTCCAGGTGAGTTTACAGTTCCCTCTGCCACAGCTAGCTTGTTGTTTCTGACTGTTCTATTTGTAACTATCAACTATGTTATGAGTACATCGAGGCTACATAGATTTAACCACCCATCAAAATAACCCTCTCCTGGAAAATAACCAGTAAAGACTGACCTCATCCAGCTATAGTCTTTCTTTTCATGCTAAGGTAGAAGATGACTGATATTTCAATGACCAGCCAGTGAAAACTCCCATATCTCTTCAGCTAAATGTAATTTCTTTTTTTTTTTAACTCTGTTTATTAAGTTTTGAACATACACACACACAGACAAGACAAAGCAATATAAATAATATACTCAACTAGAAAAAAAATACAAATAAAAATACAAATAAAAAAATAGCTTTAAAGATACCATACTTTAGACAAGTTAAACACACAAGGCAGAAGGCTACAGAGGTTAAAGGGCAATCTATAGTACAGGGACAGAGCAAACACCTCACCATTGTTCCTGTAAACAGTAAAGGGATAAGGGTGGAGAAATGCAACCACTCACAGAGAGTCATGGCCACAGACCGACCATCCACTGGACAAAAAAAAAGTTTACAATGCTTTAAAATAAAAAAATAAAATGATTATTCATGTAGGCGTGAACAAAATGTAAAAATAACTGGGAAAAACAAGCTCACACTTCAGTCTCTGCCCGGGCAAGATGAACAAGGCATCTGCGGATCACAATCAATAAGCACATGGACCTTAATGCCCCCCCCCAGCAAAAACACAGAGAGAAGCCCCTCCAACCCTTAAGTCACAGACTTATTTTAGTATTAATTGGAATGCCATCAGAGGATGGACTGTTTAAAGTAAGACCGGAATGTAGCCCAAGCCTCATCAAACAGTTTGGGGTTCCCACGTGAATTGAATTACATTTTTTCTAGTTTCAGAGAACACAACACATCCCTCACCCAATATTTATAAGATGGGGGAGCTGCCATCTTCCAGTTCTGTAGTATTAGCCGTCTAGCTAAAAGAGTTGTATAAGCAACAGTGTCCGACTGGATTCTTGATAGGGGGGTACCCATGGGCAGTACTCCAAAAAGGGCTGTAAGGGGAGACGGATCTATAACAGTGTCATATATATCAGAGAAACATTTAAATATTAATTCCCAGAAACCTGACAGTTTATGACAGCCCCAAAACATATGCAACAGTGTGGCTGGTTCCACTTTACATCTGACACAGGTAGGATCAAAATCAGAGAATATTCTTCCAAGTCTGGCCCCCGACCAGTGGATACGGTGAACCACCTTGAATTGAATGAGGCTGTGTCTAGTGCTAAAAGAGGACGAGTGCACTCTGTGCAGCACAGATTCCCAGGCGTCTTCCCCAAGTTCCTCCCCCAAATCATTTTCCCATCGAGTCTTTAAAGGCACCAAAGAGGGGTTCTGTAAGTCATGAATGATTGCATATACATCTGAAATTGCGCCCCTAGGAAGCTTGTTCAGCTCAGTTTACTGGCCTTGTCGCCTTGTTCATAGACTTTGTATCGAGCTCGCAAGAGTAACTGTTCAGCTTGCCTGGTAGAAAGCTCATCAAATTCAGATTGGAGTAGTTGGCGCTCTTTATGCAGATCAGAGGAAGGATCCGTAGCATACTTCTCATCCAATGTGGCTATGGACTCGCTCAGAGCGAACTCTGTTTTGGTTGGCTGTATAAGAAATAATTTGGCCACGTAGGTATGCTTTGAGAGACTCCCATATGGTAGAGCAGGACATACCTGGTGTTGAATTAGTTTCTAGGAATAAGGTGATTTCAGAAGAAATGAAATTGACAAACTCCTTATCTGAGAGTAAAATGGGGTTGAGACGCCATTGATAACACATAGGAGGTCGCTGGGGAAACTCTAGTTCAAGCACTAATGGTGAATGGTCAGAGATAACAATACTCTCGTAAGTACACTGCCGAAGGTTAGGCAGAAGTTTTTTGTCCAAAAATAAGTAATCAATCCGGGAGTATGTTTGATGAACATGAGAATAAAAGGAATACTGTCTATCTGTAGGATGTAGGAAACGCCAGGCCTCAAACATAGCATATTTCTGAAGAAAGGATTGACTAAGTAGGGCACATTTAGATGGGCCTGTATTTGTTTGTGAGGACTTTTTACAGTTGAAATCCCCCCCTAAAATCAACAAATGAGAATCTAAATTGGGAATAGCAGACAGAAAGGAAGAAATGAAACTTGTGTCATCCCAATTGGGAGCATAAACACTAGCCAAAACAAGAGGGGTAGAAAACAGTTCACCGGTTACTATGACGTATCGTCCCTTAGGATCAGCAATAACCTCAGAAGCTACAAACGGAGTAGCTTTATCAACCAGAATAGCAGCACCTCTTGACTTACTATGAAAGTTTGAGTGGAACACTTGACCAACCCAGTCCTTACGCATCCTAAAATGCTCACCAGTCCTCAAGTGAGTCTCTTGTAGAAATGCAATATTTGCATTCAAACCCTTTAAGTGAGTCAACACCCTCTTACGCTTCACCGGGTTGTTAACCCCTTTGGTATTCCAAGAAATGTACTTGATCGTATTATTTCGGCCCCTCTGGGCATTCCCGTTATTCAACCCTGTCATTAGAGCATAGAATGGAAAAGCAATGAGCGCCCAAAACCCCCAGAATAACTTGTCTCAGAGTAATAATGTACGGTGGTAAATGTTTGGGGGAAAAAACAGAAGAAAAAAATAAAAAGACAGAATGACAACATTAGAACTGAACAATTCAACCTGCCCCCCCACCCCCTCCCCCCATCCCAGACAATACCTCCCCAAAGGAGGTACAAGCCTAAATAGAGCATGTTCTCTTTGCACAGTATGTCTGTGAGAGTGCGGTCTTAAACCTAAACCCACAGTCCCGCTCTTTAAAGTCGCGTTTTGTTAGTGGATCAAGCAGCAAAAAGAAAGATTTGTATGTATTTTTTCAAATAAAAAAAAGGCGAATCCCTTGTGCAAACGGAATGACAAAAGCACCACTTGTAGATGTATATAATTGTATTCCCAGTCTTATAACAGGCATTGAGAGAGAAAATAAATAAAATGTATAAAGGCTCTCAGCCAAAAATCTAATTTGAAGTAAGGAAATCGTAGTAAGACAATCAAAAATAATTGTAATTATAATAGTAGTCTAGTTGAAGCTGAGACAGCTTACAACCAATACCAAAAAACTTTGCTGGGCATAAATGACGCTCAAAACTTTTAAAATTAAAGTGAGGCCCCAAAAACCGTGTAGCCTCGGGAGACATTTACTGTTTACTGGGTCAATGCAAACGAATGCAGTAAACAAATAACCAAAATTATTTTGAGTCACTGAGACAATGTGTAAGCAAACTAAATAGGTGAGCGAGATAAGGCACGCACACTAGATGATCAAAACATTAGATCACATCAAATAAGCCTGAATAGTTCCACCAACTATACAAGACTAGCCTGTTATATCTAAACATAATTGTACCACAAGTGGGTTACTTACTATCCACAGTTCGCAAGCAACAGTTGCTGAACTGTGAGCATATTCAAGACTTCTTGATGTGACATTGAATGTGAGCCATAGCCTCATCCGGAGATTCAAATGTGTAGTCTTTACCCTCATGAGATATCCATAAACGGGCCGGGAATCTCAGTCCATACTTCACACTTGGATGGTCCCGAAGTACTCGTTTGGCCTGTCCGAAAGCTGCGCGCTGCCTGGAAACAATGGGGGAGTAGTCCTGGTAGATGGAAAAGCTCTGTCCTTGAAAGCTCAGAGTGGTATTGCGGGCTTGTCGGAGGATCTCCATCTTCTCATGAAAAAAGTGCACTCGAAGAATTATGTCACGGGGCCTCTCCCCATCCCGGGGCTTTGGGCGCAGCGACCGGTGGGCTCGATCAATCAGGGGCTTTTCATCTAAGGCAAGAACATCCTTCAGCAGCCCTGAAACGAAATCCGTGGCGCGATGCATTTCCGCTGACTCTGGGACCGATACAAGTCTCAGATTATTGCGGCGAGAGAATCCCTCTAAACTCACACAGCTCGCCTTCACCTTTTTCAAATCCGCAGCTAGGCGTTTAACTTCAGCCTCCAGGTATGTAGTTAAATCGGAGACATTAGTAGCTGAGGTCTCCAGTGCTGCAATCGTTGTAGTGTGTGACGCAGTTGTTGTTTTGAGTAATGTGATTGCTGGCACGGTCTCGTTCCGCAGGATGGTTAAATCTGCTTTTAAAGTATCAGAAACCTCCTGTATTCTGGCCTCAATCGTAGCAACCACCTGTGTTTTCATTTCAACTATCTCAGAGCGTAGTAGTTTGATGGCCTCGAATGTTCATTTCAGCGCCGCCAGGCCAAGCCGCGCCCCCAGGTAAAGTGTGCGTCCCCGGGCCCTCAGACTCAGGAGAGGGCGGTGATGAGAGCGGGTCTTGTAGGCCGGGTTTTCTCAAAGTCATGCTTTTGGCCTTATGTTTGGTCGACATGCTGACATTCGGAAGCAAAGTAGTCTTGGTTTTTACGGAAAGGAATCACCAAATTAATATTTGAAAATAAATACGGTTCTGCTGCAGAATTCACATAAACTTTAAGAATACCACGGGAGCAAACGGAAAACATGTTAGTCGCACATGGCGTCCCCTACCATCCTGCTAAATGTAATTTCTTGTTTTGAAAGTGTTCTCTGTCAGTTCACCTCACTTGTGGTTTTCCCCACAGGCATTTGGCATCCCTTATTGTCACATCATTGGGCTGTGGTAATCTCATCCAACTGAAAGTCTATTTTCTCTGTGCTGTCTCAAGTCACCATGGCAGTGCAGTGCCTGCCTGGCCACCTTTTCATCACTGCAACTAACTGTGCATAATTTAGCTTTATCAAATCAAATCACATTTTATTTGTCACATACACATGGTTAGCAGATGTTAATGCGAGTGTAGCGAAATGCTTGTGCTTCAAGTTCCGACAATGCAGTAATAACCAACAAGTAATCTAACTAACAATTCCAAAACTACTGTCTTATACACACAAGTGTAAGGGGATAAAGAATATGTACATAAAGATATATGAATGAGTGATGGTACAGAGTGGCATAGGCAAGATACAGTAGATGGTATCGAGTACAGTATATACATATGAGATGAGCATGTAAATAAAGTGGCATAGTTAAAGTGGCTAGTGATACATGTATTACATAAAGATGCAGTAGATGATATAGAGTACAGTATATATGTATACATATGAGATGAATAACGTAGGGTATGTAAACATTATATTAGGTAGCATTGTTTAAAGTGGCTAGTGATATATTTTACATAATTTCCCATCAATTCCCATTATTAAAGTGGCTGGAGTTGAGTCAGTGTGTTGGCAGCAGCCACTCAATGTTAGTGGTGGCTGTTTAACAGTCTGATGGCCTTGAGATAGAAGCTGTTTTTCAGTCTCTCGGTCCCAGCTTTGATGCACCTGTACTGACCTCGCCTTCTGGATGATAGCGGGGTGAACAGGCAGTGGCTTGGGTGGTTGTTGTCCTTGATGATCTTTATGGCCTTCCTGTAACATCGGGTGGTGTAGGTGTCCTGGAAGGCAGGTAGTTTGCCCCCGGTGATGCGTTGTGCAGACCTCACTACCCTCTGGAGAGCCTTACGGTTGTGGGCGGAGCAGTTGCCGTACCAGGCGGTGATACAGCCCGCCAGGATGCTCTCGATTGTGCATCTGTAGAAGTTTGTGAGTGCTTTTGGTGACAAGCCGAATTTCTTCAGCCTCCTGAGGTTGAAGAGGCGCTACTGCGCCTTCTTCACGATGCTGTCTGTGTGGGTGGACCAATTCAGTTTGTCTGTGATGTGTATGCCGAGGAACTTAAAACTTGCTACCCTCTCCACTACTGTTCCATCGATGTGGATAGGGGGGTGTTCCCTCTGCTGTTTCCTGAAGTACACAATCATCTCCTTAGTTTTGTTGACGTTGAGTGTGAGGTTATTTTCCTGACACCACACTCCGAGGGCCCTCACCTCCTCCCTGTAGGCCGTCTCGTCGTTGTTGGTAATCAAGCCTACCACTGTTGTGTCGTCCGCAAACTTGATGATTGAGTTGGAGGCGTGCGTGGCCACGCAGTCGTGGGTGAACAGGGAGTGCAGGAGAGGGCTCAGAACGCACCCTTGTGGGGCCCCAGTGTTGAGGATCAGCGGGGTGGAGATGTTGTTGCCTACCCTCACCACCTGGGGGGTGGCCCGTCAGGAAGTCCAGTACCCAGTTGCACAGGGCGGGGTCGAGACCCAGGGTCTCGAGCTTGATGACGAGCTTGGAGGGTACTATGGTGTTAAATGCCGAGCTGTAGTCGATGAACAGCATTCTCACAGGTATTCCTCTTGTCCAGATGGGTTAGGGCAGTGTGGTTGAGATTGCATCGTCTGTGGATCTATTTGGGCGGTAAGCAAATTGGAGTGGGTCTAGGGTGTCAGGTAGGGTGGAGGTGATATGGTCCTTGACTAGTCTCTCAAAGCACTTCATGATGACGGAAGTGAGTGCTACGGGGCGGTAGTCGTTTAGCTCAGTTACCTTAACTTTCTTGGGAACAGGAACAATGGTGGCCCTCTTGAAGCATGTGGGAACAGCAGACTGGGATAGGGATTGATTGAATATGTCCGTAAACACACCAGCTAGCTGGTCTGCGCATGCTCTGAGGGCGCGGCTGGGGATGCCGTCTGGGCCTGCAGCCTTGCGAGGGTTAACACGTTTAAATGTTTTACTCACCTCGGCTGCAGTGAAGTAGAGGCCGCATGTTTTGGTTGCAGGCCGTGTCAGTGGCACTGTATTGTCCTCAAAGCGGGCAAAAAAGTTATTTAGTCTGCCTGGGAGCAAGACATCCTGGTCCGTGACGGGGCTGGTTTTCTTTTTGTAATCCGTGATTGACTGTAGACCCTGCCACATACCTCTTGTGTCTGAGCCGTTGAATTGAGATTCTACTTTGTCTCTATACTGACGCTTAGCTTGTTTGATTGCCTTGCGGAGGGAATAGCTGCACTGTTTGTATTCGGTCATGTTTCCGGTCACCTTGCCCTGATTAAAAGCAGTGGTTCGCGCTTTCAGTTTCACGCGAATCAATCCACGGTTTCTGGTTAGGGAATGTTTTAATCGTTGCTATGGGAACGGCATCTTCAACGCACGTTCTAATGAACTCGCACACCGAATCAGCGTATTCGTCAATGTTGTTGTCTGATGCAATATGAAACATATCCCAGTCCACGTGATGGAAGCAGTCTTGGAGTGTGGAATCAGATTGGTCGAACCAGCATTGAACAGACCTCAGCGTGGGAGCTTTTTGTTTTAGTTTCTGTCTGTAGGCAGGGATCAACAAAATGGAGTCGTGGTCAGCTTTTCTGAAAGGAGGGCGGGGCAGGGCCTTATATGCGTCGTGGAAGTTAGAATAGCAGTGATCCAAGGTTTTGCCAGCCCTGGTTGCGCAATCGATATGCTGATACAATTTAGGGAGTCTTGTTTTCAGATTAGCCTTGTTAAAATCCCCAGCTACAATGAATGCAGCCTCAGGATGTATGGATTCCAGTTAGTTAACAATGGGCTGGTTCAGCTATGCCTCCTGATTTTGCAGTCAAATCCCAGCTCAGAGAGGATGCGAGTTGGTTAATGACTGTCTTAAGGAGGTTACAATAAGAGATTCACAGAACACCAGTAACTGAAAACTATTTCTTGCCTTTTGTGTGTTTTTCTTTGCAACTTTGAATTTTTAATGCGTGGCAGGACCTCAGGTTTGTTTACTTTTTTACATTAAGTTGGCAGTGTTTATGTGTGAGCTAAACTGACACCCAACCTCTCCATATTACATTTTGCTCCAGTGTATTAAGATAAACAAGGAGACATTTAAAGAGAATGTAAATAATGAAAAGTCTATTTATGTGTCTAACCACCACTCAATCCGTGTACAGGGAGGGGCCATGACCCTCCACTCAATTCATGTTGCCCCCTCCATAAACTATTGTTGCAAAAAAGCCAACAACATTCTTAAGCATTTTGGTTCGTTCGTGGCTGTTATGGAGGCGGAAGCTCACTGATATAATGGAGCAAGATTAAGAAACACTTGACCATATGACCTTGAAGTGTCATTAGGCCTATATCTGTGTCTGAGGACAAGTTGTGAATCAGAGGTTGTGCTGTGGGACGAATTTCCCTTTGAGGCGTTCACTCTTTATAATTAAGCAACAGAGGATGGACCTTCCTTCATTCTAAAGTAGATGCGCCTTGCCTGGTTTTACTTACTCTGCTGAAATAATAACAAAACCTCCCTCTTGCACTGTATTGCTCTTTTCTCTGCTTTGCAGGGTTTACACTGACTTTAAATTGGAAAATGTTTGCCTACACAAATACAGTTAGGAGCACAATGACTCATATTTGATATAATAAAACTAGAATCCTTAATTTTTTTTACATTGCACGACAATATTTAGGCGCATATGTGAGTAAAACTGTCACACTCAGTAGCCCTGCTTTGGTATGTATAGTTTGACCCTTATCTATTTCAGTGGATTATTTTAAGACGCTGGTATATTTTATAGAGGGATACCGGTTGTTCCTTGGCTGGAGGTTTAGCTATTGTTATTGCTGGGTTCTGCCAGTGTGTTTCAATGAATACTGGCAGTGAAAGTAAACATGACGCACTCACGCAGTGCCACCTGGCCTTGCTTTACAAAATTCACCTCCTCTCCCTCAACTGGACTACAAACAGTTTAGCCTACATTGAATCTCAGGTTTGATTTTACACTATGGTCTATGTTCTGATCTTTAGTTCATGGCTCTGTAAGGGTGGCCCTGAATGGAGAGACTTTGGCTTTATTTGTGGGCCTCCCAGCTCCTCGGTAGGGTTGCTATGCGACTTAAATGTGACCCATTCAAAGGGGTCTCTGATTGAATGATCCATTCAAGTGCACACCAACCTGACGAGACAGAGGACCACAGTGGGGCTAACTCATCTCAACAACTCATCTCAACTGTCCTCCTCTCTCTTCTATCTTAATTTCTGTAGCTCTCTGTTTATCTCTCTGTCCTCATCAGGTTCTCTCTTCATCCCTGGCTGGATCCTTTGTTGGCTGCCCACCTCTAATTAGTGAACTTTCTTTGATTTAGGGTTTTGTGGACTTAGTCAAAAAGGAGAACCTCATCCTAGGAAGTGTTTGTTTCCTCCAGTATGATTACGTGATATATATGTTTTTGACATGCCAATCACACACAGGATAGGCCTTGTGATTGTTCTGAATCTGTGTTACCTCTGGTCACATGATAGACCATGACCTTGGCCAACTGACATATATCTGAATGGGCACTGAAAGTAGCCAACTCTGTGATAAACAGAGAGTGCTATGATGTAAGCAGTGAATGACGTGACCACAGTACTGTTTGTTAGATGTTGTGGTAACCCAGGTTACTTACTGGCAGAGTTGCAGTCCAGGCAGTACTGTACTTTTGTGTCAGACCTGTCAGCATTCTGCCTCCACAAAAGAGTTGTTAACTCATCAAGCCAGCAGATTATTAGACCCAGCTTTGGAAGTAAATACAGGGGTGATGGTGGGCGGTTGCTGACTGGTCCCACAATTACAAGAGCGACAACCTATTTCTTCAGTCTCTCTCTCTGTTCCTTGTCTGATCTTAATCCATGCTGTGAAACATGACAGTAGAACTCCACCCTACTATACCCACTCCTCATCTTCAATAAAACTCACAGGCCATAAAGTCTTATTGTTACATTCTTGTGCATAAGTTAAACAACTTGTGATGCAGTGACATGGGTGATATAATGTAGCTTGTTAACAATGTTTAACATGAAATACAGGCAAGAACAAATAGGCCTAGCCTTGGGCGTAATTCATAAGTAACATGTTCACATTTGTTTATTCGTCATATACAAGGAGTAGCCTTCACAGTGCAAGATTCACCTGCAAGTCAGCATTTCATTGCACCGTGTACTCCATGTGTATATACAGTTGAAGTCGGAAGTTTACATACACCTTAGCCAAATACATTTAAACTCAGTTTTTCCCAATTCCTGACATTTAATCCTAGTAAAACGTCCCTGTTTTAGGCCAGTTTATTTTAAGAATGTGAAATGCCAGAATAATAGTAGAGAGAAGGATTTATTTCAGTGTTTATTTCTTTCATCACATTCCCAGTGGGTCAGAAGTTTACATACACTCAATTAGTATTTGGTAGCATTGCCATTCAATTGTTTAACTTGGGTCAAACATTTCTGGTTGCCTTCCACAATAAGTTGGGTGAATTTTGGCCCTTTCCTCCTGACAGAGCTGGTGTAACTGAGTCAGGTTTGTAGACCTCCTTGCTCGCACACGCATTTTCAGTTCTGCCCACACATTTTCTATAGGATTGAGGTCATGGCTTTGTGATGGTCACACCAATACCTTTTACTTTGTTGTTCTTAAGCCATTTTGCCACAACTTTGGAAGTATGCTTGGGGTCATTGTACATTTGGAAGACCCATTTGCGACGAAGCTTTAACTTCCTGACTGATATCTTCAGATGTTGCTTCAATATATCCACATAATTTTCCTCCTCGTGATGCCATCTATTTTGTGAAGTGCACCTGTCCCTCCTGCAGCAAAGCACCCCCACAACATGATGCTTCCACCCCCGTGCTTCACGGTTGGGATGGTGTTCTTCGGCTTGCAAGCCTCCCCCTTTTTCCTCCAAACATAACGATGGTCACTATGGCCAAACAGTTCTATTTTTGTTTCATCAGACCATGTGACATTTCTCCAAAAAGTACGGTCTTTTTCCCCATGTGCACTTGCAAACCGTAGTCTGGCTTTTTTATGGCGGTTTTGGAGCAGTGGCTTCTTCCTTGCTGAGTGGCCTTTCAGGTTATGTCGATATCGGACTCGTTTTACTGTGGATATAGATATCTGTGCCTGTTTCATCCAGCATCTTCACAAGGTCTTTTGCTGTTGTTCTGGGATTAATTTGCACTTTTCGCACTATAGTACGTTCATCTCTAGGAGACAGAACGCGTCTCCTTCCTGAGCGGTATGACCGCTGCTCGGTCCTATGGTGTTTATATTTGCATACTATTCTTTGTACAGATGAACGTGGTACCTTCAGGCATTTGGAAATGGGTCCCAAGGATGAACCAGGCTTGTGGAGGTCTACAATTTGTTTTCTGAGGTCTTGGCTGATTTCCTTTGATTTTCCCATGATGTCAAGCAAAGAGGCACTGAGTTTGAAGGTAGGCCTTGAAATACATTCACAGGTACACATCCAATTGACTCAGGCTAACTGACATCATTTATCAGAAGCTTCTAATGCTATGACATAGTTTTCTGGAATTTTCCAAGCTTTTTAAAGGCACAGTCAACTTAGTGTATGTAAACTCCTGACCCACTGGAATTGTGAAACAGTGAATTTTAAGTGAAATAATCTGTCTGTAAACAATTATTGGAAAAATTACTTGTGTCATGCACAAAGTAGATGTCCTAACCGACTTGCCAAACTGTAGTTTGTTAACAAGAAAATTGTGGAGTGGTTATTAAAAAACGAGTTTTAATGACTCCAACCTAAGTGTATTTAAACTTCCAACATCAACTGTATATCATACAAACACCACAAACACCCTCTGTTCATTCTTCCTTCCTGTAAAATTCTGCTCTGTTTCCTCATTCTGTGAATCATGAACAAAACAGCTTTGTAATCTAAGTTCAATGGTCATGGATATGCTATCTGTCTTCATGGTGATGACTCTCGTAGGAATCGTAGGAAAATGTCAAGGTCGGTAACTATTTTTATCAACAGTTTAAGACTTGAATAATAGGGTTTGTGAGTCTACAATTGAGGAGCTTGATTCTAACTTTGGAAACCTTTTTCTCTCTCAAAGGGAACACTTATCTAAATTATCAAGAGAAAGAGGAAGCTATATTCCTACAATGTGAAGAGAGAATTTGGCAACTTGATCTAGATGAAGACAACATAGTGGATTGCACTTTTAATTGCAGTCTTCGTGACAATGAGAAGAAATGTGACCAAGATCCGAAGTGCAATACAGCATTTACATTAGAAACAAAACCCTGCAAAAACAGTATCAAACAATGTTTAAATATGAAATCGGAGAAACGCGTCACTGGATTCTTTGCATGTTTTCATACCTTTCCATCAAATGACCAACACTTATTCCCCTTTAAACCTTCAAAAGATCAGGTGGAATCATTTATTGTGGCATTTGTTGAACCAAAGAGTAAGTTCACATTTCCTAACTTTCACAATTTCTAAATGATATACAACTCACATTACAGTATACTGTACAAAATATTGTATGTATATATACATCTGTTTAGGAAAATATTTAACTTCAAATTATGTTCTGTTTCTGTAGTGGTGAAATTCTACCCTGATGTGGAAACTAAAACGTATGTTACCAAACAGCATGGAGAATCAGTCAACCTTGCATGTAATTTCACAGTAGCCAAAGATTACTCTAACCTTCCATTTTCAGTGTATTGGATCAAAACCATCAATGGCAACAGTAGCACATGTATTTATTCTTATTCTTATGATAGTACTGGACAATTATATGACCACCATTGTCTCATTGATGAGGCCCTGCTGAAACGAAGGTCAAATACTTCATCTAGTCCCCAAACAGGCCCTATCTTTCATAACCTTAAGATCAGCAATGCCACATATTCAGACAGCGGACAGTATGTTTGTGCCATACAGGTGCTTAAGAATAAAAAAGGGCACTGGAAGGTAATAACTAATGTCACAGTCAGTGTGAATGGAGAATTCAACAACCACCCCAACAGGAATGACACAGCCCTGTTATATACTCCTGGTGAGTCACAGTATATTGTTATTACTAATACATAAAATTATCATGAATAATACCTAATTGATCTTCATTCTGAATGCTTTGTGTTTTATTAAAAGGGGATCCTTACATACCACTGTATGTAGTGGGAACCTTGTTCTTCTCCTGCCTGTTTGTTACTGCCATTGTCATTGTCGTGATGAAAAATACCAAGATTTCGCAAGGTGATTAAAAACCCACATACTGTATGTTCTATCATCAGGTATGTATTTAAAAAAAATAATAATTTAATGTTATTGACATGGGCTTTCTGTTTCTTTCTTCCTCCAGCAGAATCTCACACTCTGAGAATGAAAAGGTATTTCATTATTTGAAAATAACATTTCCGATAGCCATGAATTAATTACATGTTGGTCCTATGGAATTTTATAATAAATACTTTATTTAATCATTGCAGAGCAGACAATGCAGAAGAGACAATTAACTCAGACTGTAAGTTTGCATATTATTTCCATAAAAGGAATTTGCAATACTGACAGATTTTCAAACCCATCTAACCCCACTGCTTCCTCTTTCTGGGTGTAGGCTCCCCATATGCTGAGGGCAGAGGAGAGGATGGGGGGCTCTACTCACTTCTGAAGCTGACTGAAGTGAGAGATCCTGCTGCTGTTGCTGTCGAGCCCTATTCTGTAGTCATGCTCAATACTGAGTATGAGGCCTTTGACCCCCAGGCCACTCAGACATCATCCACCTGCCACCTCAGGATTGGAGCGAAAGTATGAGTTACTAGCTGCCAATAGTTACTCATATGATGTAGAAAAGTGAGCTAAAGATTAAGTTTTCATGATTGGTCTTTCATATTGTGTTTAGACACGGATTTGGGCGGGGCTGCCAGGGGTTTGTTTGGGATGGCCGGTGGGAGGGGTTGAGTGTTGGTTAAAAAAACATTTGTGATTCTTATTGATTGTACAGGTTATGTGACTCAATAAAAAACAAAAATGAAGTTAAATTAAAGAGAATGAGAATTTACTTTCTTTTTTTAATTGAATGTTTTTGTGTTAATTCATGCTCTACTGAACATTTCCACTAGATGGTGTTAGTGCTCAGTCCTACAGTTGTGCTTACTGTTTCTCTGATATTGTGTAATATGTGTGATTACCTAATTATTTTGTAACATGGAATAAACATTGCAGAAATAAAATGTACATTATTATTTTTTATTTTTTTGTTGGGGGGGGGGGGGGCATGGTACTCAATCATTGCAATATCAATGGGCGATAGTGTAGACTAAACATGAGTAATCATTGTCTTAAATAGACAAATTAATGAACCAGACGATGCTTGAGGTATCAAGAGATTAAGATATAGCATTTTCTGGGGCCCTCCCTACCCTCCGTTTCAGGTCAAAAGCCCTTAAATTGATTTTTTTTCTCCGTTTTTTTAAATCTTAAATCTGAACAGGAGTCAGTTACAGCTGGTCCCAGATCTGTGCTTGGGGGTGCAACATAGACCGATGCTCTTCCCCCCTCTGTCTCCTCCCGAATGGAAACATGGCCATTGTGTCCATAGCAAAAAGGATAGCAAAGCCTTGGATATAATGCTGCTAGCTAAATACGAAAGTTATCGCTGCTGTATGCCAGCAGGGTTTACGTTGTGGAGTTCTTCTCCAGTAAATTAGTGAATTAACTCACGGTCTGCAGCTAGGCGTTCTCAAAGTTCTGCGAATGGAATGCTTGCTAGTTAGCTAAAGCTAGCTAGGTTGTTTGACGACGTAAAAGTTGCTTGCTAGCAGCTAACTACAAGGCTAGCTAGTAACTTGCTCGCGAGGAGGACAACCAGAGCTCGCCAGCACAGACAGCAGCTGTGTTGACACGAAACGAAAGGAGATACCCAGCAAGCTATCCCGGCCTGATCCATATGGGGAAATCTATCTCGAAAAATTTGACTGTATTGTTGACTACTTCACATTTTCAGCAGTTTATTTTTTTTAGCTGTTATTGTTCTAGCCAAGGTACAAGTTAACGTTTGACATTCTTTTCTCACTGTAATCTTGGAAGTATCCATTAATCATCTTTAGTTATTGGACTCAAGCTATGAATAATGTTTTCTGTGAAGCCCTTGAAACCAACCTTTAAATCCTACCTTCTGCCTGTACAGGTGAGTAACCTCACTTGACTAGCAAAGTTACTCTGTCCTCGGTATACTTACAGTTACTTGCTATTACTGAGTAGTTCGCTAGCTAGGATTACTTGTTCAATTCACTAGCTATATGTTGTGCATAATTTAGTTTTCTTATTATAGACTAACAAACTATCTCTGTTTTATATTTCATGCAGACCGATCTGAAAAAAACTCCACAGCCACCTATCAAGAAGTTAGAGGCCAAGTTACTTCCAGGTGAGTTTACAGTTCCCTCTGCCACAGCTAGCTTGTTGTTTCTGACTGTTCTATTTGTAACTATCAACTATGTTATGAGTACATAGAGAATACATACATTTAACCACCCATCAAAATATCCCGCTCCTGAAAAATAACCAGTAAAGGCTGACCTCATCCAGCTATAGTCTTTCTTTTCATGCTAAGGTAGAAGATGACTGATATTTCAATGACCAGCCAGTGAAAACTCCCATATCTCTTCAACTAAATGTAATTTCTTGTTTTGAATGTGTTCTCTGTCAGTGCACCTCACTTGTGGTTTTCCCCACAGGCATTTGGCATCAAATATTGTCGCATCATTAGGCTGTGGTAATCTCATCCAACTGAAAGTCTATTTTCTCTAGGCTGTCTCAAGTCACCATGGCAGTGCAGTGCCTGCCTGGCCACCTTTTCATCACTGCAACTAACTGTGCATAATTTAGCCTTAGTTAACAATGGGCTGGTTCAGATATGCCTCCTTATTTTGCAGTCAAATCCCAGCTCAGAGAGGATGCGAGTTGGTTAATGACTGTCTTAAGGAGGTTACAATAAGAGATTCACAAGGGTATTTCCTGTTCACGGAGCATCAGTCACTGAAAACTATTTCTTGCCTTTCGTGTGTTTTTCTTGGCAACTTTGAATTTGTAATGCGTGGCAGGGCCTCAGGTTTGTTTACTTTTTTCCATTAAGTTGGCAGTGTTTGTGTGAGCTAAACTGACACCCAACCTCTCCATATTAAAAGCCAACAACATTCTTAAGCATTTCAGTTCATTCATGGCTGTTATGGAGGCGGAAGCTCACTGATATAATGGAGCAAGATAAAGAAACACTTGACCATATGACCTTGAAGTGTCATTAGGCCTATATCTGTGTCTGAGGACAAGTTGTGAATCAGAGGTTGTGCTGTGGGATGAATTTCCCTTTGAGGCGTTCACTCCTTATAATTAAGCAACAGAGGATGGACCTTCCTTCATTCTAAAATAGATGCGCCTTGCCTGGTTTTACTTACTCTGCTGAAATAATAACAAAACCTCCCTCTTGCACTTTATTGCTATTTTCTCTGCTTTGCGGGGCTTTACACTGACTTAAATTGGAAAATGTTTGCATACACAAATACAGTTAGGAACACACTGACTAATATTTGATGTAATAAAACTAGAATCCTTAATTATTTTTTTTACATTGCTCAGCAATATTTGGGCGCATATGTGAGTAAAACTGTCACACTCTGTAGCCCTGCTTTGGTATGTATAGTTTTACCCTTATCTATTTCAGTGGATTATTTTAAGACACTGGAATGTTTTATAGAGGGATACTGGTTTTTCCTTGGCTGGAGGTTTAGCTATTGTTATTGCTGGGTTCTGTCAGTGTGTTTCAATGAATGCTGGCAGTGTGTGATTGGCATGATTGGCACATGATGCGCTCACGCAGTGCAACCTGGCCAGCTCTTTACAAAATATGATAGTCACTTCTTCTCCCTCAACCTGACTACGAACAGTTTAGCCTACATTGAATCTCAGGTTTGATTTTACACTATGGTCTATGTTCTGATCTTTAGTTCATGACTCTGTGAGGGTGGCCCTGAATGGAGAGACTTTGGCTTTATTTGTGGGCCTCCCAGCTCCTCGGTAGGGTTGCTATGCGACTTAAATGTGACCCATTCAAAGGGGTCTCTGATTGAATGATCCATTCAAGTGCACACCAACCTGACGAGACAGAGGACCACAGTGGGGCTAACTCATCTCAACAACTCATCTCAACTGTCCTCCTCTCGTCTGTCTTCCCCTCTCTCTCTCTGTTCATCTGTCCTCCTCCCTTAATTTCTGTAGCTCTCTGTTTATCTCTCTGTCTTCATCAGGTTCTCTCTTCATCCCTGGCTGGATCCTTTGCTGGCTGCCCACCTCTAATTATTGAACTGTCTGGTTGGGTTTCTCCCTCTTCTCGCTGAATGTTTATATTTTTCTCCTCCTCTAGGCCTAGTTCTCTCACCCCCCACACTCTCTTTCTCTCTTTGTATGTGACCTGTGTTTCTGGAGTGTGTGTGGGTGTCCAAACATAGACGACCAACATTGACTGTTTTGTTTCGGCTCCTCGCTGACACACTGTCACCTTTGACACATGTTCATCTGAACTGTAGGCATCTGTAATAATAGTTAGACAGGTACTGTAATAGATGTCCCGCTGTTGTTTTCTCAGTAGGAGAATGTGAGCTGAGGCCTCTCCTGAGGCGGTGGAAAAATGTGCCTAGCAGTGGTGTTTGCATGAGGCAAAGCTAACTCTCTGTACTCCCAAGCACATTCTCACCTCTCTGGCCCACATACTCCTACTGTCCTCAGTCTCTCTTCACCACTTAGTTTGTCAGCGCATGAGTTCTGCTCCGTTAATCACACAAGCTAGGCTAATATGGGCAAAGTCATGAGTTTCTCAAAATGACGTGTCCTGTCGCTATCCATCAGCAATGTGATGGTGTTACTGGCGCACTGTACTCTACTATTGTACAGGTGGAATGCTGAAGCATATCTGTCCCTTTAACTGCCATCTTTGTGTTGTGACTGAGGCATTTCTCCCTAGTCTCGTGTGACTCAGAGGATTGTGATAATCACTGTATACAGAGACCATGTTGGGTCTCTGAGCTTGTTTCCCTCGCCACCAGATGTCCAAACTGTGATCTGGTTTGCTAGGTGCTGTACACAAACACAGGTAGCCTGCTTTGAAAGCTACAAAACCCCAGGAAGCAAAGCCAGGTTGTGGTTAGTTTTGTCAGTTGGCAGGTGTGATCACATGAGTAGCCCTATTTGATTTAGGGTTTTGTGGACTCATCCTAGGAAGTGTTTGTTTCCTCCAGTATGATTACGTGATATACATGTTTTTGACATGCCAATCACACACAGGATAGTCCTTGTGATTGTTCTGAATCTGTGTTACCTCTGGTCACATGATAGACCATGACCGTGGCCAATTGACATTTATCTGAATCGGCACTGAAAGTAGCCAACTCTGTGATAAACAGAGAGTGCTATGATGTAAGCGGTTGATGATGTGACCACAGTACTGTTTGTTAGATGTTGTGGTAACCCAGGTTACTTACTGGCAGAGTTGCAGTCCAGTGGGGGTTAAAGGCTGCAGTTCAGGCAGTACTGTACTTTTGTGTCAGACCTGTCAGCATTCTGCCTCCACAAAAGAGTTGTTAACTCATCAAGCCAGCAGATTATTAGACCTAGCTTTGGAAGTAAATACAGGGGTGATGGTGGGCGGTTGCTGACTGGTCCCACAATTACAAGAGCGACAACCTATTTCTTCAGTCTCTCTCTCTGTTCCTTGTCTGATCTTAATCCATGCTGTGAAACATGACAGTAGAACTCCACCCTACTATACCCACTCCTCATCTTCAATAAAACTCACAGGCCATAAAGTCTTATTGTTACATTCTTGTGCCAACGTTAAACATCTTGTGATGCAGTGGCATGGGTGATATAATGTAGCTTGTTAACAATGTTTAACATGGAATACAGGCAAGAACAAATAGGCCTAGCCTTGGGCGTAATTCATAAGTAACATGTTCACGTTTGTTTATTCGTCATCTACAAGGAGTAGCCTTCACAGTGCAAGATTCACCTGCAAGTCAGCATTTCATTACACCGTGTACTCCATGTGTTAGTCGGAAGTTTACATTCACCTTAGCCAACTACATTTAAACTCAGTTTTCACAATTCCAGACATTTAATCCTAGTAAAAATTCCCTGTCTTAGGCCAGTTAGGATCACCACTTTATTTTAAGAATGTGAAATGTCAGAATAATAGTAGATAGAAGGATTCAGAGTTTATTTCTTTCATCACATTCCCAGTGGGTCAGAAGTTTACATACACTCAATTTGTATTAGTAGCATTATCATTAAATTGTTTAACTTGCCACTAAATTGTTTAACGTTTCGGGTAGCCTTCCACAAGCTTTCCATAATAAGTTGGGTGAATTCTGTCCCTTTCCTCGACAGAGCTGGTGTAACTGAGTCAGTTTTGTAGGCCTCCTTGCTCGCACATGCTTTTTCAGTTCTGCCCACACATTTTGTATAGGATTGAGGTCAGGGCTTTGTGATGGTCACACCAATACCTTTACTTTGTTGTTCTTAAGCCATTTTGCCACAACTTTGGAAGTATGCTTGGGGTCATTGTACATTTGGAAGACCCGTTTGCGACCAAGCTTTAACTTCCTGACTGATATCTTGAGATGTTGCTTCAATATATCCACATCATTTTCCTACCTCATGATGCCATCTATTTTGTGAAGTGCATCAATCCCTCCTGCAGCAAAGCACCCCCACAACATGATGCTGCCACACCCGTGCTTCACTGTTGGGATGGTGTTCTTCAGCTTACAAGCCTCCCCCTTTTTCCTCCAAACAGAACGATGGTCATTATGGCCAAACAGTTATATTTTTGTTTCGTCAGACCAGAGGACATTTCTCCAAAAAATACTGTATTTTTCCCCATGTGCAGTTGTAACCCGTAATCTTGCTTTTTAATGGCGGTTTTGGAGCAGTGGCTTCTTCCTTGCTGAGCGGCCTTTCAGGTTGTGTCAAAATCGGACTCGTTTTACTATGGATATAGATACTTTTGTGCCTGTTTCATCCAGCATCTTCACAATGTCTTTTGCTGTTGTTCTGGGATTGATTTGCACTTTTCACACTATAGTACGTTCATCTCTAGGAGACAGAATGCGTCTCCTTCCTGAGCGGTTTGACGGCTGCTCGGTCCTATGGTGTTTATATTTGCATACTATTGTTTGTACAGATGAGCGTGGTACCTTCAGGCATTTGGAAATTGGTCCCAAGGATGAACCAGGCTTGTGGAGGTCTACAATTTGTTTTCTGAGGTCTTGGCTGATTTCCTTTGAATTTCCCATGATGTCATGCAAAGAGACACTGAGTTTGAAGGTAGGCCTTGAAATACATCCACAGGTACACCTCCAATTGACTCAGGCTAATTGACATCATTTATCAGAAGCTTCTAAAGCCATGACATCATTTTCTGGAATTTTCCAAGCTGTTTAAAGGCACAGTCAACTTAGTGTATGTAAACTTCTGTACCACTGGAATTGTGATACAGTGAATTATACATTAAATAATCTGTCTGTAAACAATTATTGGAAAAATAACTTGTGTCATGCACAAAGTGAATGTCCTAACCGACTTGCCAAAACTGTAGTTTGTTAACAAGAAATTTGTGGACTGCTTGAAAAACGAGTTTTAATGACTCCAACCTAAGTGTGTGTAAACTTCCAACTGTAAATGTACGGTCAGGCTCTAATTTGAGTGTACGGGCAGGCTCTAATTTGAGTGTACGGGCAGGCTTTAATTTGAATGTACGGGCAGGCTCTAATTTGAGTGTACGGGCAGGCTCTAATTTGAGTGTACGGGCAGGCTCTAATTTGCTCATAGACAATGCAGTGTATAATCTGAATGAATGCATCAAAATAAACCAGCTAAATGGAAAGTGACAGATTACTTCTGGGCTGAATGGGTTAAACTCATGCTGACTGAGGGAAAATCTGTCATTTTGACATGTGATGATCCTGTTTACAGTGCTGGGCCTGGTTCGCTTTGGCTGTTCCCTGCCTGTCCTATGGTAACCCTCTGCAAAACAGCTCCAGCTGTTATAGTCTAGCGATGCTGCAGTGTCACTCACAACCATACTGCCACGATATAGGGAATCACCACTGCATTCATGTACTAGTCTATCATACAGTCTCTTCTACTTTATGTCTTCATTTCATGCAATGGTAAATTCATGCTTAATCTATCATGAAATGCCAGGAATTTTGCACTATGCAAAGGTAGCAGCTGCATTCATTGATCTGGTGATTGTTTAGATTTGAAGCGTTTGAGAGAGAGAATGGTTTGTCATAAACATTCATGTCCTTCAATGTTGCCAGCGAGGTTGAGAGCTAATTACTGTCAGACCTCTTAGGTCCCTGTTCAGTGACACAGGAAATGGCAACATCAATAAAATCTACATGAATGGTTTAGTCTAGAAAGTTACGGTCTAGTTTAGGACTGGGTAGACCTGTCTTTGATGAAGAGTGGTTTTGATCTGGATGTAAAACTTGAGAGGAGGACCTTGATCCATCAAGCAGCCTTACTAACCAAAGTGGTCTCTGTCCGTTTGAGGCTGTGCTCCGTTAAACGTTTATGCTGGGTTCTCAGTTCTTCTAATGGCAGATCATTTTCCCAGGAGAAGGACAGCTAGGCCCACCTGATCCCCATTCTCCTGCTCATGGGGTTTTCCTGGCAAGCCCGTAGTGCATGTGCTGAGTCTGTGAACTCCCACTGAATGGCCAGAGAGAGAGCGATCCTGGAGTAGAAACAGTCAGCAGTGTATGTGACTCATCATGGGCTCTTTTTTTATATTGAAAAATAAATACCTCTTGGAGCCGTGTGCATCTGGGCTATGGAGGTAATTAAAAACATCTGTTTGTGAGGAGGAGAGGAAAGTCCTGTAAATGGAGGGAACCCTCATTGGTTCAGACACCAGGTTGTTTGTCAGGCTGTGGGTGTTTTGTCCTGAGATGCTACTGGAACCAAAGAGGGGTTAAAGAGTAGAGGGCACAACGGGCTACTAGGCCTATAGGTTAGGCAACAGAGTGTTGTGTTGACCTCCTCTGTCATGAAAAAATAACTTTGTGGTTAACACTCACACCTTCCATTTCTGTCCCTTTTAGGCCTATGTTTTATACCTATTTTCTTTGAAACCTAAATGTCATGGTTCATGTTGGTTCATGTTACTTCCTGTTTGTTTCTCAGGGGAGATTGTGGTGAATGAAGTGAGCTTTGTGAGGAAGTGCATCGGAGCAGATAGCAGTCATGGTGACCTGTGGGGGAAGCTGATATGCACCAACTTCAAGGTTTCCTTCATCACCCATGATGCCCTCCCCAAACAGGTATATTTTCAATGTGAGTGCACTCCAGTGGAGGCTGCTGAGGGGAGGACTGCTCATAATAATGACTGGAACGGCGAGAATGGAATGGCATCAGACACATGGAAACCGTGTGTTTGATGTATTTGATACCATTTCACTGATTCCGCTCCAGCCATTACCACGAGCCCGTCCTGCCTAATTAAGGTGCCACCAACCTCCTGTGGTACACTGTGTGCCTCTCTCCCAAAAATGACTGTAGCTCTATGGGCTAGTTACCCAGACACGGATTAATCCGAGACATTCTCCATTAAAATGTATTTTTAGTCCAAGACTAGTCTTAATCTGTGTCCTGGGAGACTGGCCCTACATGATCACACCTGAGTTTATTGGAGATTTATTGGAGAAAGTGTGGTCAAGGTTGTCACATGATAAGCAGCATGTGGGATAGGCCTGTTGTGAAATACCCATCAACAAAAAGGTTTGTAGGACACTGGTGTCTTTCTTCCAGTGTCAGATGTTTTTTGTAACCTCCCACCCTGTGCTTTTAGACCACCTGTTTTGTGTTAAGCTTATTTTGATGCCTTCACCTCTTAAACAACTTAGTGAGTCATCCCAGATCTGTTTACTTGAAAAACTAAAGTTTATAGGACTCGTGGACGGATTGCACTGCTCTTGGAAATCAGCCTTGATCTTAATGGTCCTCATTGATGGCAAAATTCTGGATTTGCCTTTCAGTGCAAATGGGGTAACTTTTAGATTCACACATTTGCTCGAAAGTTGTCAATGATCTCCATTTATCAGCTGATTCCATGTTAATCATTATATTTCACTGAAATACAAAAACAACAGTATCATCATCAGTGTTCCTGGCAGAGCATTTCCAGATGGTTCAAATATTCTCTTCTCAGCTGTTGATAACATGTGGTGCAGTCTCACTCCGCTCCAGTTAAAACCTCTGGTCTCCCTGGAACTATTGTTTGCTTTTTCCCCAGGTACCTACACTCCTCACCATGTTGATCTCTGTGTTGTGTTGTTCTCTCAGAGGTTCCAGGTTGCCAACCGTCTGCTTGGAGAGCACGATGTTCCCCTTGCGTGTGTGGAGCAAGTGGTGACAGGTAAGACCATGTGCTATTATGCTAACCATGGTGATGAGATGGTAAACAAACTCAAACCGCAATCTCCACCAAAATATAACTCTCAGTGGAAAGTAGCCTACTCATATGACACTGGCAGTCCCTTTAGTCCAGAAGAAAAGATCAGTTTTGGTTCCTGACAGGTAATGTTTTTTTTTAATAGCCTGTGTAAAATAAATTACCTATGAAACGCATTGCCTCCCACGATTCTGTCTTTATGACCGATATAGTGGATTTTGTAAGACCCCCTACACTTCTTGGACCGCTGCAGCTGTAATGCTTCATCTACACCCAGCTGTTGAACTATGAATGCACAATGGACAGGTTGTGCTCTCCTCCTTTGAAATCCCCATGAATGTTTTTTTGTATGATGGCTGAGGGACCAGTCGGATCTCTCAGATCCAATCACGTCCCATCTGGCTGACCCCAGTCTCTGTGTTTAGGCTGATACCAGGCTGATTTGACACACATCATTTTTGGTAACTGCCTGCCTGCTCCCCCTGGACACGGATCCATTTTTAGTATCTCCATAGATGAGGTCATAGCCCAGACAGAGGGCCCTGGCTGAAAAGCCTGTTCCGGATTAACCTTGTTTGTGTAACTCATAGCCTCACTCTCTGCTGACGTGGCTGGGAGCGTGGGGCTGTTGTGCTGAGCTGATAGAGCATGAAGCAATGTTTTCTACTCAGTACGCCCTCAACAAAGGTCCTTTATGAGAGCCTTAGCTTGGCAAAATTACTGACCCAACGCTCCACCCACCACAAACTGAGACGAGGCATTGGTCTTAAGGTAGTGAATGTGTGTGCAGGTGGTGGTACACAGGCCAAGACTAGATTCCTGGTGTGCCATGGAAACATGCAAATAATCCCCTTCTGGTTCTAAGATCATTATATACTGAACAAAAATATAAACGCAACATGCAACAAATTCAAGATTTGACTGAGTTACAGTTCATATAAAGAAATCAGTCAATTAAAATAAATACATTTGGCCCTAATCTATGGATTTCACCAGTGGTGGAAAAAGTTCCCAATTGTCATACTTGAGGAAAAGTAAAGATACCTTTTTTTTTAGAAAATGACTCAAGTAAAAGAGTAAGTCACCCAGTAAAATCCTACTTTAGTAAAAGTCTAAGTATTTGGTTTTCAATATACTTAACTATCAAAAGTAAATGTAATTGATAAAATATACTTAAGTATCAAAAGTATGAATCATTTCAAATTCCTTATATTAAGCAAACCAGACAGCACCATCTTCTTGTTTTTTAAAATGTATTTACAGATAGCCAGGGGCACGCTCCAACACTTAGACATAATTTACAAATAAAGTATGTGTTTAGTGAGTCTGCCAGATCAGAGGCAGTAGGGATGACCAGGGATGTTTTCTTGATAAGTGTGTGAATTAGACCATTTTCCTGTCCTGCTAAGCATTGAAAATGTAACGAGAACTTTTGGGTGTCAGGGAAAAGGTAAGGAGTAAAAAGTACATACTTTTGTTTAGGAATGTAGGGAAGTAAAAGTTGTCAAAAATATTAATAGTAAAGTAGCTAGCTACTTCCAGACACTGTTCTGCTGGCAACAAAAGCCAGAATTAACAATGACCATTGAGAACGCACAACGACTATACCACTTATTTGAAGTCATTGCTTTATAACATTGCTCAACATTTTCTTGACATTTGTCAAATCAATGAATTTGTATCTTAAGACCAATAAGCATACTACATACATACTCAATAAATGTATTTTGTCTGTTCTGAATGACGTATCCACTCACTGACGCTCCCTGCCAGTCCGAGCGGGTCCCTTTTATGCTCTGCTTAGTCGGAGTGTGGGGCTCCGTGCCACATCTAACGCAACCTCGGTCTCCCCAGGGGCAATCAGCAAACGGAGTTAGCCATCTCGTCCTTGTCGCCAAATTGTCAGGAAGAGAGACTGCAGATTCTTTCAAACAACAAATGTATTATATGATTTGCAAAAATGATGCAATAAACCATCACTAAGAATAGTCAGAGTTGAAAGCTCTACGAACAGATTTGGCTCTCAGCTTTTATAGAAAAGTTCAATCTCTTTGTTAATGTGGCAGTTAGCAGATGTGTGCAAACAGGGGTGGGAGACGTAGTGTATAAAAGGCGTTTAGTTTGTCTCTGTAGATTAAGATAGCTGACGTTGCCACCATTGTCTGTTCTTTCCTGCAAGTTTCCATACAGAGGAGTTCCTGCAGATAGTACAAACGGGATGTTTATTGCCTTACCTCCTCATGCCATTTGCACACACTGTATATAGACTTTCTTTTTTTCTATTGTGTTATTGACTACGCTTGTTTATTCCATGTGTAACTCTGTGTTGTTGTTTGTGTCGCACTGCTTTGCTTTATCTTGGCCAGGTTGCAGTTGTAAATGAGAACTTGTTCTCAACTAGCCTACCTGGTTAAATAAAGGTGAAATACAATTTTTATAGCACTGTCTCGCCCCTGGTCTTTGTTTTGTGTTTGTTCCTCTCAGTGAACGATGCTAAGGGGAAGCAGAAGGTTCTGTGTTCCAACCAGAAGCTGAAGTTTAATCCCAACGAGCTCATCCTTTACTGCAAGGACTTCCGAATCATCAGGTTCCGCTTCGACGAGGCTGGGCCCCAAAGCGCCAAGAAGGTTTGCGATATAAGCTTTCTGAACAAAATTGACATTTTTGATGTATAAACACTATATACATTTACATGGTGTTGACTCTTGAATTGTACCTGAGGCTAGATACCAGCCATCTAGCATGGTAATCCTCCAACTCAACTCTGCCTCACCACTACAGTGGATTAGTTTCTAAGAGGATTTCACTGGTAATTCACTGTGGAGTGGAATGCCTCTGCTGTCAGTATAGCTGTTCCCAAAAGACTGCCACTGTCAGATTTAAATATTTTTTAATCATCTCTTGCTAGCCTACATGATTATCAGTGTTAAGTCCCATTATGTGAGTATGAGCGCAAACATGCTGGCAATGACACTAGTTAATCCTTTATTTTGGATGAGAAAAAATGCCATGTGTACTATGTCCTCTCCCAGAAAACCAAACAGGACTGTATGTGTATGGTAACCCCATTGACAAACACACTGAGGAGGCCCTTCTTGGGTGATGTAGGCTTCCCTGTATCCTCCTTTCTGTGCCTTTCCTCCCCTCTCCACCCCTCTTCTCCCCTCTTCTATTTCTGACAGCAAAGCCAACAAACAGGCCTGGTCAAGAGCATTCACCTGGAGTTTTTATTTATTTTTATTTCACCTTTATTTAACCAGGTAGGCTAGTTGAGAACAAGTTCTAATTTTACAACTGCGACCTGGCCAAGATAAAGCAAAGTTGTGCGAAACAAACTACAACACAGAGTTACACATGGAATAAACAGGCATACAGTCAATAAAACAATATAAAAAAAGAAAGTCTGTATACAGTGTTACCGAGCCCTGTGGGCCTGTTGTGCTCATTCTAGACAATGTGATGCTGTGTGCAGTGAGAAGGAGCCGGGTAGGAGGGAGAAGGAGCCGGGTAGGAGGGAGAAGGAGCCGGGTAGGAGGGAGAAGGAGCCGGGTAGGAGGGAGAGGGAGCCGGGTAGGAGGGAAAGGGAGCCGGGTAGGAGGGAGAGGGAGCCGGGTAGGAGGGAGAGGGAGCCGGGTAGGAGGGAGAGGGAGCCGGGTAGGAGGGAGAGGGAGCCGGGTAGGAGGGAGAGGGAGCCGGGTAGGAGGGAGAGGGAGCCGGGTAGGAGGGAGAGGGAGCCGGGTAGGAGGGAGCCGGGTAGGAGGGAGCCGGGTGGGAGAGGGAGCCGGGTAGGGGGGAGGAGGGAGCCGGGTAGGGGGGAGGAGGGAGCCGGGTATGGGGGGGAGGGAGCCGGGTAGGGGGGGGAGGGAGCCGGGTAGGGGGGGGGGGGGGGGGGGGGGGGGAGCCGGGGAGGAGGGAGCCGGGTAGGGGGGGGAGGGAGCCGGGTAGGGGGGGGGGGGGGGGGGAGCCGGGGAGGAGGGAGCCGGGTAGGGGGGGGAGGGAGCCGGGTAGGGGGAGGAGGGAGCCGGGTAGTGGGGGGGGGGGGGGGAGAAGGAGCCGGGTAGGGGGGGGGGGGGGGAGAAGGAGCCGGGTGGGGGGGGGGGAGAAGGAGCCGGGTGGGGGTGGGAGGGGAAGAAGGAGCCGGGTGGGGGTGGGAGGGAGCCGGGTGGGGGTGGGAGGGAGCCGGGTAGGGGGGAGGAGGGAGCCGGGTAGGGGGGAGGAGGGAGCCGGGTAGGGGGATGAGGGAGCCGGGTAGGGGGGAGAAGGGAGCCGGGTAGGGGGGAGAAGGGAGCCGGGTAGGGGGGAGAAGGGAGCCGGGTAGGGGGGAGAGGGAGCCGGGTAGGGGGGGGGGAGAAGGAGCCGGGTAGGGGGGAGGAGGGAGCCGGGTAGGGGGGAGGAGGGAGCCACCCTGGATATAACCTGCAAGCCCCTTGGAACATATGAAGCCGGATAGAGAGGTTTTAAAGTCACCACAAAAAACAACCAGGGAACAAAACAACCATTCAGCCCTCTAGTTTCTGATCACTCTGCAAACACAGATGCTGTGCACCCCAGGTTCTGGTCCAAAGGTGAATTCTGTGTTATGTGGAGTAAGGCCTCCAAGAGTTCTTAGCAGCAGCCCTGAGTCCTCTGCATGGCCATGGCAGGGAGACTGCAGACCTATATATATATATATATATATATATATATATCTTCCTGACAGCCTGCGTCTATGTACACACGTGACCTTAGATCTCCAGCCAGAGCGCATGGTGCATGCCACGTGGGAGCAGTTTGTCAGAGAAAGGGGGAGCTAGCGCTTGAAGCCCCTCAACACACACCTGAAAGATATTGAACTAAGAAGTAACTATTAACATTACCTGGCTACTCTGCCTTCGGGGGGGGGGGGGGGTCTTGGGCACTGTTATGACAGCTGTTTAGAAGTCCAATGGTAACTCCTGGTTGTTTCTGATTACACATGGTGTTTTTTATGAATGGGTGTTTCTGCTGTAAGTATTGGAATGGTACAGAGTGGGATTTAACTGCACTCCCTGTGTCTATTTCTATATGGGGACACACCATGTAATTACTGTGGGGAGCTAAACCAGGGCTTGGTCCTTTTTCTTTGTGACATATGGAATGAAGCCATTCTATAATAGCTTATTATACCAAAGGAATTTACAGAGTTGGGAGCAGTCTCTCAAATATATACAGAGGCACACACACACACATACATACATGAACACAAGTTCCTTCCTTGTGTCCTGTGTTTTGGTCGCAGCTCCTCCAATGAATGGACAGCATTGTGTAATTCTATGCCACTGCCACTGATGGAAAGCTCCAAACGCCAGACTCCGCCCTCTATCCCAATAGAAATAGGCGTTCTGCTAAAGTTTGCTTTCCTAGGTTTCACTTAAATGAAATCCTGGCTGCCACGCTTAACTCTGACTGCTTGGAGCAACTTAGCTACCCAGATCGTCTCAAGGCACACTTACAAATACATGATTATGGTTCAATGGTTGAAGTCTTTCAAATGTTTGCCGTTGCTTTTCAACGTTTGCCTTTTATTAGAAATAGTGAGACATAAATTAATGTTTTTGTCACTCCCTTAAAATGAAATACAGCATGTGGTGAAATGACTTGTGTTTTTTTATTAATGGTCAAATTCAAGTTTGACCATCTATTTTACTCTTCATAGTATTCCTGTGTGTGAGTTCTATCTACCCTTCAAGGCGTAGAAAACATGACTTAGTGCCTCAGCTGTTGAGAATGTCTGGGCTAAATAATACATTCAGCTGTTTAAATGGTGGAATCTTGTAGTAAAGTTAGAGGCCCCTTGTAGCCAAGGCACAGCTTGAAGTGGTATTGAAAGTTCCCAAGCAGGTTCCTGAGTCTTTAGCCAATAAAAGCATCACCTCCAAATGAATAAAAACAACTCCTGTAAGAGGTGAACAGAAAAAAACACTGGCCGTGGTCAGCCGACTCCGAGGCAGCCAGAACGTGCCTCAAAGAGCATTTCAAAGACACAACTCATTGAAAAGGGACAGCATATCCTATGGAGTCACTGAAACCTGTCTCCATTCACAGTACAGAAGTATCTGCCGTCACATCTTAAAGATTCTAGCAGACCATCTCCCTTAGAGTGTATTGTTGTCAGGTCAGGGAGTCTGGAAAATATCCTGGCCCCAAGTGGTGCATTTCCATACAGGACTTACCGCAGTGTTTTATCCAAAATACTTTTCTGTTTCCATTTATGTGTGCCGGCACCCATGTCATTGGACCATGGCTCCTGCAGATCTGCTCTCACCTGGGGCCAAAGCCAGGCCACTGCTACTTTTCAGCCTGCATTTACATAACAATGGTTTACTATGAACTTTAACACCTCACAAAACAACTGTTTTCATTCTTCAGAGGTTGTTTATTCTGCTCTTCACTAGTCCTCACTGCCAGCCTTAGCTATGAAAACAATTTCCCTAGTATAATATAAAGGTGTATACTCTGGTGTTACAGTCAAAAAGCAGCAAAGGGAAACTTCCAGGCTCGTATAACTAGGCCCTATTTTTTTTATTTTATTTCACCTTTATTTAACCAGGTAGGCTAGTTGAGAGCAAGTTCTAATTTGCAACTGCGACCTGGCCAAGATAAAGCATAGCAGTGTGAACAGACAACACAGAGTTACACATGGAGTAAACAATTAACAAGTCAATAACACAGTAGAAAAAAAGAGAGAGCCTACAGTGCATTCGGAAAGTGTTCAGACCCCTTCCACATTTTGTTATGTTACAGCCTTATTCTAAAATGTAATGAATTGTTTTTTCAACAACCTTAACACAATACCCCATAATGACAAAGCAAAAACACAAGTTTTTAGAAATCTTAGCAAATGTAAAAATATATGTATTTTGTTTATTTTTAATTTTGAATACATTTGCGAATAAATCTAAACCTGTTTTACTTTGTCATTATGGGGTTTGTATGTAGATTGCTGAGGAAAAAATATGAATGTTATCCATTTTAGAATAAGGCTGTAACGTAACAAAATGTGGAAAAAGTCAAGGAGTCTGAACACTTTCCAAAGGCACTGTATGTACTGAATATACCTGTTCAGTTCCTTCCTTTTGAAGTCATGTGTTTGCCCCACCCTGTGATTTAAGGTTTGCCTGGCCATCGCTCACTACTCCCAGCCCGCTGATCCCCAGCTGCTGTTTGGCTTTGAATACATAAGGAAGCAATACTATGGATCCTTGGGTAGGTATACAGTACACTGCTTAATCATCTGGTTCTGACTGAAAAGGCTTTGACACACCCTTATTCCCTGTGGTCTGCCAAACTGTTCTAGCTATCAATAGCATCCCCACTGTACATGTCTTGACATGTGAGGAACCTAAAGGAAAACATGCCGAAATACACTGTTAACGGAACAATGTGATCAATTGAGTTTTGTTGGAACACCGGGGCATCAACAGATATTTACAATTGTTGCAATGTTTGAGTTGAAGGAAATACAGCAAGCAGGTGTGTGTCTTTAATTAGCAAGAACTCACTGCTACATGTGCAGGGGAGCGAGTTATTGGCGTAGATCCCGGAGGAGGACTGCAGATGCCCCTGTTTGACCGGCCCTCTGAATGGGACCGAGAGATCAAGAGAACAGGTGCAGCAGAGTGGAGGGTGTGCTCCATCAACGAGGGCTACGTCGTCTCACCCAGGTGGGGCCCACATAGTTTAGGGGAGTGGGGATGAGGGGGAGGGAGGGTTACTGCAGGCGTTCAGCTCATTTTCTAAACGACATCATGGATTATTACCAGATTTGGATTATGATTAACATAGTTTATTAGAGTGTCATAATCCTCATCAGGCAGAATGGTAATACTTTATGTAACACACTTAGGTAATGGCTTACATTGACACTTTATGTAATATAATCTTTGTGGAGATGGAAATGTAGTAATTGCTTCACTTGCTGCCACAGAATTGGAGTTATTTATTTTCATATTGTGGTGAACCATTTCAGGCTCTGCTGTGGATAATATGACGCCTGACTCAGTGACATCAAATGTTAACCTCTTGCCATTTGGAGCATCTCTGTAATGCATATTTCCCTCTTATATATCTCTCTCCAGTCTCCCAGAGTACTTTGTGGTCCCAGTGTCCCTGGCGGATCAAGACCTGAAGCAGTACCTATGTTTTTTCACTGCTCACCGTATCCCTGTGAGTGGCCAGCCTCTTTCATCCCAAAAAACAACCGCTTTTGCTTAATAAAAGCCTTTCTTGCTGTTTTAGACAGAATTCCCTAGACCGACTGTTTCTATCAAGTATTAATGACTCCGATTTGTTACGTGCTTTGAGAGGAGTGACTATGCATTTGAGCGTATGTGAGTGTTTGTAAGTGAGAGAACAAGGGGGACCGTTTGTGTGTGACTGCTGAAACATGACAAGGTGGTGTGTGTTTGTGTGTGTTTCCCTTAGTTGTGGTGCTGGAATCACCCCAACGGGAGTGCCCTGGTGCGCATGGCCAGCATCAGTGACCCACTGCAGCAGAGGAAGCTGGACCAGAGGTATAATAAGACTGAATAGAATATCAATGAATCCATTTATATTTGTTGATGTTTTCATATTGTTTACTACAATCATCGGTTTTCAATTTCCTTTCAAATAGTGTGATTATCATGTCAGCACTGTGATTTGTTATTTTGGCATAACTGACAAGTGAGCTTGCCAAACTATTCTGTCCAGACTCGCAGTACCAAAGATTAGTAAATAAACTGCTTGTCAAATAAGCAGTGCTGTAAAGACCATTTCCAACAGTCTTTTCCTGCTCTGTGTTGTGGTAGGATCTGTAGTGCCATAACAAAGAGCCACCCACAGCGCAGTGACGTCCTCAAGTCCGACCTGGACAAGAACCTGCCCAACATCCAGGACATCCAGGCTGCCTTTGTCAAAGTGCGGCAGATCTGTGTCATCGGTAAGTCGGAGGAATTGAAATCAATCAATCAAATGAATGTTGTGATTTATTTGTTGCTTAATTCATTTTTTTATGAAGGCCCTTTGTTGTTCTTAGGCTTTTATTGCTGCTCTTAGGGATTCTGAAAGCTCTTGGGATGTTTGACTGTGTGTTTGTTTGTGTGCAGAGCCCTTTGAGGAGTCTGAGGAGAAGTGGCTGTCGTCCATGGAAAGCTCTCGATGGCTGGAGTATGTTAGGTATGTGCAAATATTTAGACGCCACTGGCCCAGCGGGTTGGCTCACCATGCTGTTTGCACTGGCATTGCCGCTGTCCTGTCCTGCATGAAGTTTCATTTAGAAAAGTACTAGCATTGACAGACGCTCCTGCTGGTTCTTTCTCTACCATCTGGTATATATATTAGTCCTTTTATTTACATTTTTTAATGGTGGTAATATTTCATGAACAAGAACAGGATAATTTTGGTTGGACTCAACTTTTGGTCAGAGTTAATGAATGTCGTACTTAAGATGTATGTGTAAATGTTACAAATCAAATCAAATTCAAATCAAATTTTATTTGTCACATACACATGGTTAGCAGATGTTAATGCGAGTGTAGCGAAATGCTTGTGCTTCTAGTTGCGACAATGCAGTAATAACCAACAAGTAATCTAACTAACAATTCCAAAACTACTGTCTTATACACAGTGTAAGGGGATAAAGAATATGTACATAAGGATATATGAATGAGTGATGGTACAGAGCAGCATAGGCAAGATACAGTAGATGATATCGAGTACAGTATATACATATGAGATGAGTATGTAAACAAAGTGGCATAGTTAAAGTGGCTAGTGATACATGTATTACATAAGGATGCAGTCGATGATATAGAGTACAGTATATACGTATGCATATGAGATGAATAATGTAGGGTAAGTAACATTATATAAGGTAGCGTTGTTTAAAGTGGCTAGTGATATATTTACATCATTTCCTATCAATTCCCATTATTAAAGTGGCTGGAGTGAGTCAGTGTCATTGTCAGTGTGTTGGCAGCAGCCACTCAATGTTAGTGGTGGCTGTTTAACAGTCTGATGGCCTTGAGATAGAAGCTGTTTTTCTGTCTCTCGGTCCCAGCTTTGATGCACCTGTACTGACCTCGCCTTCTGGATGATAGCGGGGTGAACAGGCAGTGGCTCGGGTGGTTGATGTCCTTGATGATCTTTATGGCCTTCCTGTAACATCGGGCGGTGTAGGTGTCCTGGAGGGCAGGTAGTTTGCCCCCGGTGATGCGTTGTGCAGACCTCACTACCCTCTGGAGAGCCTTACGGTTGTGGGCGGAGCAGTTGCCGTACCAGGCGGTGATACAGCCCGACAGGATGCTCTCGATTGTGCATCTGTAGAAGTTTGTGAGTGCTTTTGGTGACAAGCCAAATTTCTTCAGCCTCCTGAGGTTGAAGAGGCGCTGCTGCGCCTTCTTCACGATGCTGTCTGTGTGAGTGGACCAATTCAGTTTGTCTGTGATGTGTATGCCGAGGAACTTAAAACTTGCTACCCTCTCCACTACTGTTCCATCGATGTGGATCGGGGGGTGTTCCCTCTGCTGTTTCCTGAAGTCCACAATCATCTCCTTAGTTTTGTTGACGTTGAGTGTGAGGTTATTTTCCTGACACCACACTCCGAGGGCCCTCACCTCCTCCCTGTAGGCCGTCTCGTCGTTGTTGGTAATCAAGCCTACCACTGTTGTGTCGTCCGCAAACTTGATGATTGAGTTGGAGGCGTGCGTGGCCACGCAGTCGTGGGTGAACAGGGAGTACAGGAGAGGGCTCAGAACGCACCCTTGTGGGGCCCCAGTGTTGAGGATCAGCGGGGAGGAGATGTTGTTGCCTACCCTCACCACCTGGGGGCGGCCCGTCAGGAAGTCCAGTACCCAGTTGCACAGGGCGGGGTCGAGACCCAGGGTCTCGAGCTTGATGACGAGCTTGGAGGGTACTATGGTGTTGAATGCCGAGCTGTAGTCGATGAACAGCATTCTCACATAGGTATTCTTCTTGTCCAGATGGGTTAGGGCAGTGTGCAGTGTGGTTGAGATTGCATCGTCTGTGGACCTATTTGGGCGGTAAGCAAATTGGAGTGGGTCTAGGGTGTCAGGGTGGAGGTGATATGGTCCTTGACTAGTCTCTCAAAGCACTTCATGATGACGGATGTGAGTGCTACGGGGCGGTAGTCGTTTAGCTCAGTTACCTTAGCTTTCTTGGGAACAGGAACAATGGTGGCCCTCTTGAAGCATGTGGGAACAGCAGACTGGTATAGGGATTGATTGAATATGTCCGTAAACACACCGGCCAGCTGGTCTGCGCATGCTCTGAGGGCGCGGCTGGGGATGCCGTCTGGGCCTGCAGCCTTGCGAGGGTTAACACGTTTAAATGTTTTACTCACCTCGGCTGCAGTGAAGGAGAGACCGCATGTTTTCGTTGCAGGCCGTGTCAGTGGCACTGTATTGTCCTCAAAGCGGGCAAAAAAGTTATTTAGTCTGCCTGGGAGCAAGACATCCTGGTCCGTGACTGGGCTGGATTTCTTCCTGTAGTCCGTGATTGACTGTAGACCCTGCCACATGCCTCTTGTGTCTGAGCCGTTGAATTGAGATTCTACTTTGTCTCTGTACTAACGCTTAGCTTGTTTGATAGCCTTGCGGAGGGAATAGCTGCACTGTTTGTATTCGGTCATGTTACCAGACACCTTGCCCTGATTAAAAGCAGTGGTTCGCGCTTTCAGTTCCACACGAATGCTGCCATCAATCCACGGTTTCTGGTTAGGGAATGTTTTAATCGTTGCTATGGGAACGACATCTTCAACGCACGTTCTAATGAACTCGCACACCGATTCAGCGTATTCGTCAATATTGTTATCTGACGCAATACGAAACATGTCCCAGTCCACGTGATGGAAGCAGTCTTGGAGTGTGGAGTCAGCTTGGTCGGACCAGCGTTGGACAGACCTCAGCGTGGGAGCCTCTTGTTTTAGTTTCTGTCTGTAGGCAGGGATCAACAAAATGGAGTCGTGGTCAGCTTTTCCGAAAGGGGGGCGGGGCAGGGCCTTATATGCGTCGCGGAAGTTAGAGTAACAATGATCCAAGGTCTTTCCACCCCTGGTTGCGCAATCGATATGCTGATAAAATTTAGGGAGTCTTGTTTTCAGATTAGCCTTGTTAAAATCCCCAGCTACAATGAATGCAGCCTCCGGATAAATCGTTTCCAGTTTGCAGAGAGTTAAATAAAGTTAGTTCAGAGCCATCGATGTGTCTGCTTGGGGGGGGGGATATATACGGCTGTGATTATAATCGAAGGGAATTCTCTTGGTAGATAATGCGGTCTACATTTGATTGTGAGGAATTCTAAATCGGGTGAACAGAAGGATTTGAGTTCCTGTATGTTTCTTTCATCACACCATGTCACGTTAGCCATAAGGCATACGCCCCCGCCCCTCTTCTTACCAGAAAGATGTTTGTTTCTGTCTGCGCGATGCGTGGAGAAACCCGTTGGCTGCACCGCCTCGGATAGCGTCTCACCAGTGAGCCATGTTTCCGTGAAGCAAAGAACGTTGCAGTCTCTGATGTCCCTCTGGAATGCTACCCTTGCTCGGATTTCATCAACCTTGTTGTCAAGAGACTGGACATTGGCAAGAAGTATGCTAGGGAGTGGTGCACGGTGTGCCCGTCTCCGGAGTCTGACCAGAAGACCGCCTCGTTTCCCTCTTTTTCGGAGTCGTTTTTTTGGGTCGCTGCATGGAATCCACTCCGTTGTCCTGTTTGTAAGGCAGAACACAGGATCCGCGTCGCGAAAAACATATTCTTGGTCGTACTGATGGTGAGTTGACGCTGATCTTATATTCAGTAGTTCTTCTCGACTGTATGTAATGAAACCTAAGATGACCTGGGGTACTAATGTAAGAAATAACACGTAAAAAAACAAAAAACTGCATAGTTTCCTAGGAACGCGAAGCGAGGCGGCCATCTCTGTCGGCGCCATATTTGTACCTAGAGTAAAGTCAACTGTATCCTTTCATATTCCTGTCTCCAGGGCCTTCCTGAAGCATTCAGCCGAGGTAGTCTACTTGCTGGAGGGAAAACATGTGTCTGTCATTCTGCAAGGTAAAGAAATGCATGGTTTTGTCCTTTAGTCGTGTGTGTGTGTCTGTCTGTCTGTCTCTGTCTGACCTGTATTTCTCTCCTCTTCTCTTCTTTTCTCTCTTCTCTCTCCAGAGGAAGAAGACAGGGACCTGAGCTGTGTGGTGTCCTCTCTGGTACAACTGATGCTGGACCCTCACTTCCGTAGCCTCACTGGCTTCCAGAGCCTGGTGCAGAAGGAGTGGGTGATGGCTGGCCATCGCTTCCTCCACCGGTGCAACCATTTGAAGAAGAATGACAAAGAGGAGGTAGGCTTAGTCTATTTGCATACTTGACATGGAGCTTGACATGTAGATGTACTTTGAAATGTTGTCATTGTTTTTGTGTCCAGTGATTTTAGTAATTTAGCAAACACTTTTAACCTTAATTGCTCCTGTAAGTCGCTCAGGATAAGTGCCTTGCTCAAGGGCACATCAACAGATTGTTCACCTAGTCGGCTCAGGGAGTCAAACCAGCAACCTTTTGATTACTGGCCAAACGGTTTTAATCGCTAGACTACCTGCCGCCCTTAATCACAATATTCTCTACCTTTCCCCCTCTTCCTCTCCTCCATCCCCTCAGTCTCCTCTGTTCCAGCTGTTCCTGGACTGTGTGTGGCAGATTATAAATCAGTACCCAGCAGCCTTTGAGTTCACTGAGACATACCTGACTGTGCTCAGTGACAGCATGTGGATCCCTGTCTTCAGCACCTTTCTCTTCAACTGTCCCCAGCAGCGCACTGAGAACAGCATGGTGAGGAGCTCACACACACACAAAGCCACAAACACAGGAAGTTCCCCCTCAACAACATGGTTGTGCGTTGACGGAGTTGAATACAACCGCCTCTGATATGATGCAGCTCAGATCTGTGTGCAGTTGTGTGCAGTATTAGTAACCTTAACTGTCCTCCTCCACAGGATTTTGCTAAGAGTAAGTGCATCCCTATGGGGGAAGAGAAGGCCCTGCGTTTCCCCCCTGTCTGGGACTGGTCACAGCAGTTCACCCCCAAAGACCAGGCCCTCTTCAACAACCCCATGTATGTTGGAAAAGGTGCCACCTGTGTTCAGAATGGAACAGTGAAGTCCTTTAGACGCACCAAGGTCAGTTTGCTCTTTGTTTGAGAATGCAAATGAATACAGTGAAAGAGAGAGTTGTCAACTACCCCTTAACAGGATAAGTACATTTCAATTCTAGATGTGTAAATTAGGGAGCTTTGCAAGAATAGCTATGCAAGACTATCCAGGGACCGTCCCAGATGCCTGGAAATAACCTGAATTCATGAAGATCAAAATGTCATGTCCATCAAAGTAAAATCAACACCATCTACATGTATACATTCTAAATTCTAAATTAAATAACTTGTAAATGAGTGTGTGTTCCTTTCGCTTCCAGAAAAACTACAGTTCTACACTCCGAGGGATGCCCTCTTCCCTGAGGAACATCCTGATGGACGGCCATGACAGCCTCACCCTGACCAGGCGGAACTCCCTGGTTCCGCTGCTCAAACCAGACTTCTCCCAGATCAGAGAGGTGGTGGAGAGCCCAACAGAGCGCTTCTTCAGGGACTGGGTCTCCCGGCCCGCAGACCTACAGGGGATGCTCATCCCCCAGCTCCTGCCTTCACACCTGGCCCTGTGGAGGCTCTACTTCCTGCGCTGGGTCCCTGAAGCCAGCATCCCCAAGGGCGGCCCTGTAACCGCATACCACAAGCTCTCCCAGCTGGCTGATGAGGTAGAGAAGCTGCAGAGCCAGCTACGCCAGTACAAGGGGGCCACTCCGGCCAGCACCCCGACCTCCAACCCCAGCCCCCCCCCATCAGACCACAGCAGGATGTACTTTAAGGCCGGTTCCACCCACGAGCCCTCTTCAACTCCAGAGTACCTCAGCTCCTCCTTCCCCTTCTCTCCCGTGGGGAACATGTGCCGCCGCAGCATCCTGGGCACTCCTCTCAGCAAGTTCCTGAACGGGGCAAAGATATGGCTCTCCACTGAAACTCTGGCCAATGAGGCACTCTGAGGTCCCGTGGCTAAAGTTCTCACTCAAATCAGTGCTTAGAGTCCAGAAGGGATGTCCTATCATGCTGGAGGCTGGAGGCTAGCTCAGTTGAATGTGATGATGTGGCTGTTTGTTTTTGCACAAGATTATTATTCTTTGCTTAAATCACACATTTCTTCAGGGGTTTGCCAGGGTTGCTCTCTGTAGGAAGTCAATTTTGTTTTCCAGTTTCACTTTCTAGTTTGAGATTCAGTTGAGTACGTAGAAGAATGTTAGTGGAATATGATTTTGTAGTGACATTGATGTAGTGCTGATGACACTTTGCGAAGGAAAAAATGAGTTATGAGGAGGAGTTAAATCTGTGGTAGACACTTATCGCTTTATTTGTATCACTTAGTTTAGTTGTATTTCTAGAGACCTTCTGGTAAGGTACTGCATTATTTCTAGAATGAATAATAACTAAATAGTGAAAGGAGAAGGGCAGACGGGGCTATTTACTATTAGGCCTTCTTGCAGGAAATGATCTTCAATCACACAACACACCAATAAAATGCCAGGGAACTGGCACTGGAAAATGTCTTCACCGTTCGAGACAATACATTTGTGGACATTCATCAATCAACTTTTCCCTTGATGGCTTTGGCATTGAAATGCATCAGTTTCTGGACATGTATGTTTTGGAGCTGTGGGCAGTAAAGAACTTCTGGGCAGGCTGGATACCTGTCCTATCATTACTGTACACCCACACAGCCTGAACTGATGCTGCTAATGGCTGGACGCCGTCTGAACTGATGCTCAGACAATCATCATGTCTATTCACCATAGTCAGGTGATTTGTTTCAGAGTGGGTTTGAAGTGGAGACATGTAAACAGTTGGAATCTGTTTTCTCTAATGAGCCCTCATTGCTCCTTCACCTGATATTAACAAAACAAATCCCAAATATGAAGTGAAGCTGTATGAAATAACTACTGGTAATGGTGATTGTTGTTTGAATTCTGAGAAGGTGAAAATAATATTGGCAAATAATGTACAGTTTTATTGCTTGAAATGACTTATTTTACAATTTTCTAATTATGGTACTCACTGTTTTTTAGCCCCAACTTCTAGTTTATATTCCATTGATGCACAGCCCTTGTTTTAGTTTACCACTAATTCACAGCATTGGTGCACTCAGCAGTTATTGTATAACAATTGTGCTCTTAATTTGACACAATTTGATATTGATCAACAGTGCACATATTTATTCAATAATGCAAATGGTCTAAAACAGGAATGTAGGAAATTCCATTTTAGATGGAAATTTGGGTGACTTACTGTGTTCAATGTACCGGTTCACTTATTCTGCTATGCATGTTGTTACACCCAGAGTAATGACATTGAGACTGAGTACTTCAAAAGCTGCATCTGGAAGCCAAATTTAAGTGCTTGATCTGAAGTACCATGTTTGGATTAATGTTATGTTGTACATTTGTGCTCTGTGGAGTGTCAATATGTTAGGTCAAGTTTGGAGATGCACATTTAATGCTTGCAGAACACTTGTAAAATTGAGGGTTCTGAAGTGCAAAAGCACTGTCAACACTCTGACCATAAGGGATGGCCAAATGTCAATGTTAAAGAATTTAGAGCAAACAAAAATGCTAACAATTTCAGAAGTTGTCGTTGTTTTTTGTTATGGGGGGAGATGTGTGTTAAAATTCCTGTACTCAGTATTTCACAGACATCCAATAAAATGGCTGCAACGCTTGTGACTGGGCTGGATTGCGAAGCTGTCAAAATGAGACGATTAGCAATGTCTGCAACACAGATTTGAGGGAAACTGAAAATATTCACATGCTATTCAAAATAATATATTAACCATGCTATATACAGGTCTGATTACATTCAAACCAGATCATACTACAGTCAGTGTATGGATAAGAAAATGCAAAGCTACTGTACACTCTAACGTATATCAATAAGCATGCCACCAGCACCCCCTGCTGTAAATTCGGAGCATCAACCGGGAAAATTGCAAAAACAACACGTCACAATAATATACCGGTACTGTAAATCTGAGAAATTACTGCATTCGTATTTCAGGCACCTCCTAACGAATCTCAAGGAGATACCCATAATGGCTAAAATACCACCTGTTTTCATTGCCTGAGGATTGCCATTTAGAGAGGAACAAGGCAATGTGTGTTCTAAAGGGAAATAGATAACTGTGCATGCAGACATTCGGGGGCGGAAATGGCAAATCAAGTATTCCTAGCAGAAGGTAAACATGCATATTTTTTTATTGGCTATGAAGCTCAAATTTATGAAAATTATCGGATTTATATGATTTATATGCCTCAAGGAAATCGAATTTACTATGTCTGACGTCATCTAGGAGCGCCACTGGGTTTTCGTCTGCTGGCCTCTGAAATGGGCTCGACTAATCAGCCCTGATTTCATCCATATTTCTTTATCATATTAACTGTTCCGAAAGCTTAAGGCAGTCGAGGCATATCCACAATGATATTTGGAGGTAAGTGCACGAGAAGACAGGAAGTCGTGGCGTCTGGAGATACTATATTTGACCGATAATAACAGGTGATAAATGGCAATCCAGCTAGCTAGCTAGCAAGCCATTACTAGTGTTCGCTGATGTCAAGCCATAAATTCTGACGTTGCTTGGCCTTCTCACTTCACTATTATTTTCATCCCACGAAAGTTAACTTTTCTAACTGTGCACAGAACAGTAGGTAATTGTCATCCAATTATTTGATCATGTTTTGTAGCCAGTATGAGTATTCTCAAGCTTGTTTGAATGACATGAGGAAACACCCAACTAGATTGCTACTTTTTACTCCCATCCCAACTCAAATTTCAGTTTTAGCTATAGAACTATCAAGAGAGCTTAATCAATTTGATTATCAGATGTGAACATGTTAAGTTATAGTGCAGTTTGTCCAATGTTTTACGTTGCGAATGACAACATGATCTATGCCTTGAGATCATTGCTCCTATTCAAAGAAGATGACAACAGCATCCTTCACCAAATAGGCCTACTGTAGCGAATAACGCTAATTTCTTCATGGACATGTCAAAGATTGGTTATATTGGGGGAAATGTTAGCACTAAATTTATGAATATATCAAGTGTCCTGCGCTCCTCTTCACATGAAAAGTGAGGCATGTGATATGAATGTTGGTCATTTAGCACGTTTTATATAAGGTTTTATAAAGAAAGAGAGGATGTGTGTGGGTGGAAGAGGGTTTGTTGTGTAGGTGTTTAACAATCTCATCTGTCTTCACCCTTACGTTTCCCTCGCCTGGCTTCCTACTAATACACAGCCGTGTCATGGGACAAGACAATATAATTAGGCTAGCTGAAAAAAATGGTTCTGAGTAATCTGAAAGCATTTCTGGTTGCAGCAGCTGAGGTGTAGAGAAGTCTCTCCATTACTCTCTTACTCACTCCCCCTCTTCCTCTTGTGCTGTGATTCACTATGTCATACAGTTCAGCCTGTAACATAACTTGTTGCCATGGGGAGAAAGCAATATGGCGTAGACCATAAATGAGTTGAAGTGTGTGCCTGATCTTTATGGTACTGTTGGTTTTCTCAACTCCTGTCATCAAATAGGCCTAATTATTCAAGGAAATAATATCCAGAGTTAAAAGCTGCAATATGTAGCTTTTTGGGCGACCTGACAAAATTCACATAGACGTGTGTTATTGATCTGTCATTCTCATTGAAAGCAAGTCTAAGAAGCGGTAGATGTGTTCTATGTGCGCTATTTCTATTTGTTTTTGCATCTTTTACTTTAGGTTTTGTACACCAGCTTCAAACAGCTGAATATACAATATTTTTGGTTATGGAAAATATACTTCAAAGCGGTTTAGAAGGTACAATGATTCTCTATACTATACTTGCTTGTTTTGTCACCAAACTGAAATCAGGCGAACTATTAGAATTTTAGCAATCAGTAAATTGCGGAGCGATTTCTGCATAGTGCATCTTTAACTGAAATTCTGTTTGTTTGTGTCCATCATTTTGTGGATCTCCTGTGTCTAGGTCTGAAAACACAAGTTTCCTTTCATTTCCTACTATCTCTCTCAAACATCTTGGCACTCTAAGCCTGGCTTGTGACGTGGGTCTAGTGTTGATGTAGTATGTTAAGGTGAATCGTTGGGGTCGTCTGGCGGCTGGTCACACTGTCTCTCTCTGTGTTTCTAGGTGAGGCGGTGGACGAGGTCAGCTGCAGGTTCTCAGAGCTGGTTCCTGTGGTGCTGACTGCCTGGCCAACGGGCTCCACTCCCCGTGCTGCACAGTAAAGAGCATTTCACGCCCAGACAAGACCACACGGCACCGTCATGAAGCCGGGTCACGAGCGCAATCAGGAGTGCCTGCCTCCCAAGAAGAGGGATCTCAACAACAGCACCAGTAGCAGTGGTGCTACTGGTGGGGCAGGAAGTGGGATGGGAGGGGGAGGGGGGGAGGAAGTGCCCTCCACTCAGAGCTCAGGGGTCGGTAGTGACACTCAGGGAGGTGGCACAGCAGAGGAGTGGCTGCATGCTCAGCCTGGTCTACACTATGGAGTAGAGAGTGCTGAGGGCCTCCAAGGGCTGCCTGTTGACCAGTACAGCATGCTCTATAGGGTGGCTCTCCCTTCTGTCTCCTACTCCCAGACCAATCTACACCCAGTGTTAAGCCATATCTCTCCAGCTTACACTGTCCCCTCATCTCTCCTACAACATCATCCAGGTATCTCCTATCCCCCTCTAGGCTATGCCCAGATCCCCCACTCCTCTTTCCAGTTTGTCTCTCCATATGGTGCAGTCCCTTATGCAGTCCCCCCTGGATTTGTTCCCAGCACCCTGATCTCCCCCTCAGTTGCCCTCTCCCAGCCCCACCTGGTCCCCTACCAGTCAGTCATCCAGGAGGGGTTGGTCTCCCCTCCTACCCAGACCCATGTATCTGCCCATGCCTTTGCCAAAGTGGGGTCGTCCGGAGGGGTCCCGCTGATGCTGACCTCGGAACAGGCTGCCCAGCACCTGGGCCCGCTGCCCGCCGCAGAGCTCAGTCCTCGGGGAGTGCCTGTCTTTTACCACCCTCAGGGCACCAGGGCTGCGCCTGCCCCCAGGGACCCCTACAGCGGGGAGCAGGAGACGGACAGGGATAGGGAGGTGAATGGGGGGGAGAGGGAGCAGGCAGCCAGGGAGATGCTCCAGGACTACAATGCCAGGAATGCAAGGCTGCTGCAGGCAGCATCCACCTCTGTAGCACTGGAGCACGCACAGGACAGGAGCCTGAAGAGCCGAAGGCTGGACGAGAGGGCTTCGCCTGGGCAGCGCAGCACCCCAGACACTGACCTGGAGGTAAGACTCAAGGTTTTGTTGTAGTAACTTACACGCACGTATTTACTTATTTTAAATAAATGTTTTATTTTCAAATGGTTTTCGAATAAGGAGAGTTTTGATTTTGAATTGTCCAAAATTCAGACTTTTATTTAGTGCACTTGACTTTTTATAGTGTCTGCTGTGACAGTTGCACAATATCCATGTTCCCCTCCACTTCCTTCCTTTATTACTTGAGGGTGTGCTGATCATTGGGCAACCAGTCACATCCACACACTGCCTGCTGCTTCAAGGAAAGACTAAAAATGCTCTGGCTTGTGGTCTCGACTAGAGTTGATAGGAAACCACTGGTTTCTGAGGCTTAATAATGGTGGTTGAGAGGAGGTACAGGAGGACAAAACTCAAGTCTTCTTTCTCAGACACAACAATTTATTACATTTTAAATCTGAAAAGGTTGATTGAAATGTGTTAAGATGTGTCTTTTGTCATCCTCAAGGTTCAGCAGGTTGTTGGTCGCCTAGCCTCTCCTGTCCAAGTTGTGAGTGGAGGGCGCAAAGAGGTGTCCTTTGGTCCCCTGAACCTATCCCAGGGCTCCCAGAGAGGCAGAGAGGCTCATGGGGAGGCAGGGGAGAGTACTGGCCGGACAGCATACGCGATCCACCCTGTGGTGTATGGAGACCCCAGGGTGACGGCCCATCAACAGCAGGCAGTGCAGCCAGGCCATGCGGTCATCTTGGCCAATGGACAGACAGTCCTGGTCCCCTTAGACTATCATCAACATCAACAGCCACCCCAGCACTACCCCAGCCGGACCAATGACGACACACCTGCTGTCACCATAGCCTCCCCCACCACCTACTCTAAAGCCTCTGAGTCTCCAGCCAGAGTGTGCCTCCCAGACAGGGCTGTGGTGGAACTGGCCGCCGTGGAGCAGCAGCCTATTTCTGTTCCAGTCGCGGCAGCCCTCACGCAGGCCCTGGCCCCGGCGCCCACCCCTGCCCCCTCCAATCCCTCCCATTTCATGAAGGGGGCCATCATCCAGCTGGCCACGGGGGAGCTGAAGCGTGTAGAGGACCTGCAGACTCAGGATTTTGTGCGGAGTGCTGAGGTGAGCGGGGGGCTGAAGATCGACTCCAGCATGGTGGTGGACATCAGGACCAGCCAGCAGAGACCCGGCCTGGTGGCGCTGCACTTCACAGTGGGCGAGCAGCAGAGCAAGGTGACCATCGACGTGCCCCCGGAACACCCCTTCTTTGTGTTTGGCCAGGGCTGGTCCTCCTGCAGCCCAGAGCGCACGGCCCAGCTCTATGGCCTGGCCTGCCACCACTTGCAGGTAGGAGACGTGTGTGTGTCCATCACTCTGCAGCAGCCACCCCAGCAACAGAAACAGCCCCTGCAGCAGCAGCAACAACAGCAGCAGCAGCAGACCCAAGCCAGGACTTCCACCAAAGTCAACTCCACATCAGGGGCCATCGGCCAGCCCATGGGGCCCCCTGCCCCCCAGCAGCCCAGGCCACAGCCTCACTTCAGGATGGAACGCGTCCAGAGGGAGAGGGGGGATAAAGAGGAGCCCATGCAACTAGGGGGTGTTGTGCAGAGTGAGATGCCCACCAGACCAAATAGGACTTCAGCAGAGCAAACTAGGAGCCAGAGCAGTTACTATTTGCACACGGAGGGTTCTGCTCGTCCAGGGGCGGGGTTGGGAGTGGTGTCAACAGTCTCGAGCGCGTCTCAGAGACGCTGGTCCGCCCCCGGCCTTCAGAGGTACATGAAGGTAGAGGAAGGGGCACACCCTCAGCTGGGCCCCTCTGGCTCCTCTCGACCCTCCTTCATCCCACAGGAGGTCAAACTGTCCATCGAGGGGCGCTCTAATGCTGGGAAGTAGCACCAACCATGGCAGTCCACACCACAGAAGAGACTGTCAGAGGAGTGAAAGCATCAGAGAGGGGGAAAGGGGAAAAAGAGTGGGAATGTAGCCTCTGAATGTTTGATATTTTGCACACCTAATAAGATTACAAGTTCTTTGTTTTCAGGGGAACTACCTGGTCTGGTGGCTGGTCAGGTCCGCTCTATTTGCCTGTCAGTCAGTCAGGACAGCTCTTGGTCCAGTGATCAGGAGATTGGGTCTCTGCTCTCCCAGGCTGACAGGGAGCAGATGCAGAAGCAGGGAGTGTATGTAGCTGGTGAATCACCTACCAAAGTCTTCAGACTGCATCTTCCTTCCGAAATACCAACCTCTCAGAACCATCCTTATCAGAGGTAAACCAACCTCTCAGAACCATCCTTATCAGAGGTGAACCAACCTCTCAGAACCATCCTTATCAGAGGTGAACCAACCTCTCAGAACCATCCTTATCAGAGGTGAACCAACCTCTCAGAACCATCCTTATTAGAGGTGAACCAACCCTCAGAACCATCCTTATCAGAGGTGAACCAACCCTCAGAACCATCCTTATCAGAGGTGAACCAATCCTCAGAACCATCCTTATCAGAGGTGAACCAACCCTCAGAACCATCCTTATCAGAGGTGATCGCATTCACTGGACTTTCTCTCTTCTTTGACCAAACCATCTCCTCTGGAAACCCAAGACTGGGGAGAATATATAGCTCATGTCTGGTAGACAGACAACAGGGTCTGACACAGTGACAAGAACATAGCTATCCTATTATGCTCTGTCTCCCCCCACATTTCTATTTTGGTCTGTTACCTTCAAAAGCGTTCTCCCAAAAAGAAAAAAAGACTAAAATTGCACTTGCGGTGCTGAATTGCTGGCATCGGCACATATATGCTTTTCCCTCTAATGATGTTGGTTCTCTTGATGCAGACTCTTGATGTGTGTCATCGTAACTTAGTGTGCTTCTCTAGTAGGAGCAGAGGACTTCTACTAAGGCACAGACGCTCTCCCTCATCTCCCTGCCTCTCCTCGTAGGGCCCAGTCTGCTGAGATAGGGTCTGAGAGGAGGGCAGGCAGCCTTAGAGGTCTTTCAATCAGCTCCTTCAATCAACCAATCAGAACCTAGGAAACTGCTCACTCCTTTCGTAACGCACCAACCACGCTTCCCCGTTTTTCATTTTACACCCCAACCCCAGTTTGTGCCACGGTTACATGTCAGTTTTCCCTTCGAAAGAAACCAAAAGAGATCATGCATTCCAGTATCATAGTGATTATCAGTGACCACGACAAAACAACACTCATCTTCCTGAATGCAGCCCTTCCTGCCTGCTATACCTCTCAGCATTCCCCTGCCTGACTGGTGACTGTTTACTGTCACTGTATTTGTAGGTACCACTACTGGAGGCACGGGCTGCTCCACTAATGTCGCCTGTGGGAATGAAGCCTGCATGGAGCAGTACTGGCTGCAGCCCGTCGTGGACGGTGAGGGCCAAAGAGTGGGACCCTGCCCTCATAGAGCCATGTTGGCCCCACAGAATCTCTTTCAGTTCAGCTGGGCCTATGAGGGGGAGCCCTGTGTGTGTTGGAGGGGATGGAGTTGGCCCTGCTTCATACCTTTTTCACACTACTGTCTCAACACAAACTGGGGGGATCTTTTGGCTTGCTTTCCAGTATATATAATTGGTTTAAGGTTATCCTGCCATTTCCCAGTCTGGTTTAGGTTGTTCATGGCTAGCTAGCTATGTGCCTCTGCTCGTTTAAAAGCAGGATGGCACTAGATATGTTATCTGGCCTGGCCAGCTTACACGACTGTGTGAAATGGGTATATGAGTCTAGTCAATCCTTGCTCAGTTACCAAAATCAAAGCAATAGTGGCTTTTCTGTTTATTTGGGGTTTTCTGTGTATTTTGTTATTGTTTTTATATTAAAATCTTGCGTATCAGACCTAATACTATCTTTAACCCTGACCTGAAACGTTCCTGCTTTTCAAAGGTGATGCACAATTTGTCTCTGAAATGTTTTGTTCTTTGTATGGTTATTACAGATTCACAATCAAAGCATGTCTTTTGAAAATAATTTGTTTTCAAAAACCAGGCATTTCCTCTGGAGAGAATAGTCTCATTTTTGATGGACTGGTGGTTCAGGCTCCGATCCTCACTGATAGTATTCATTATGGTTTTATATGGTTACCCTATATGGTTACCCTATATGGTTACCCTATATGGTTTTTTTATGGTTACCCTATATGGTTATCCTATATGTTTTTTTTTATGGTTACCCTATATGGTTACCCTATATGTTTTTTTTATGGTTACCCTATATGTTTTTTTTATGGTTACCCTATATGTTTTTTTATGGTTACCCTATATGTTTTTTTATGGTTACCCTATATGGTTTTATATAGTTTCCCTATATGGTTACCATATATGGTTTTATATAGTTTCCCTATATGGTTACCATATATGGTTTTATATAGTTTCCCTATATGGTTACCATATATGGTTTTATATAGTTTCCCTATATGGTTACCATATATGGTTTTATATAGTTTCCCTATATGGTTACCATATATGGTTTTATATAGTTTCCCTATATGGTTTCCCTATATGGTTACCCTGTATGGTTACCCTGTATGGTTACCCCACATGGTTTCCCTATATGGTTACCCTGTATGGTTACCCTATATGATTTTATTCAAGTGCATCTCCCAGAGAGGCTTGAGTCCAAATCAGCATCTTAACTGTCCTCTGTTTTGTCCTCTCCTTTGTCTTTTGATCTACTTGTCTACATGTAGAATTGTTTTATTTTGTCCATGGCAATATTATTTCCAGTGGACCTTAAGATTGTCTTGTATTGCACATAGAAAACTTCACCTGTTGATTCACACTGACCTTGTAATGGGAATTACAAATGTTTTTGTAGTTATTACATTATTTCTTTTAAAGTATTCTTAAGGGTGTTTTGGCAATAGAGATTCTAACTTGCATGGTTGACGCTGTTTACAAATTAGCTAAGAAAAAATGCTGCAGTTTCCTTTTTCGGACACAGATTTTAGTCACAGAAACTTCAAGTGGATGAAATCAAGATGAAGTGCAATTAGAGCAGATGTAAAAATCACACAGACATTCAGTTTGATATGTCATTCCATAAAGCAGACAGACATTTAGTTTGATATGTCATTCCATAAAGCAGACAGACATTTAGTTTGATATGTCATTCCATAAAGCAGACAGACATTTAGTTTGATATGTCATTCCATAAAGCAGACAGACATTTAGTTTGATATGTCATTCCATAAAGCAGACAGACATTTAGTTTGATATGTCATTCCATAAAGCAGACAGACATTTAGTTTGATATGTCATTCCATAAAGCAGACAGACATTCAGTTTGATATGTCATTCCATAAAGCAGACAGACATTCAGTTTGATATGTCATTCCACAAAGCAGCCAGATATTCCCATTAGCTTATGGTAATTCCAGTTATTTTTTTTATTCTTAAATGTTAATGCTCTTGTCAGAAAGACATTTCACATCAGTTTTGTCTAGTTTTAATGTCTCTGGTCACTTGTGAACCGACAGTCCTGTCTGTAAATGTGTATTTGTTTTGATATCACCTGTGTCACAAGATGTGCTCCAACACAGATCCAAGCATTAATATCCCAGGCTCACCGATACTGTGTGAGAAGGTAACTGTGTGTTAGAGCATCTCTCAGCTGGCCTGTCTGTACCTGTATCCTGGTCTTTGAGCTCTGAGGTGAAGACTGGTGATTGTGTGTGGTGACACCCAATGCCTTCTAATGGACTGGAGTCCCTCATCCACACTATTTATAGATGGCTGTGTCAAATCTAGTTCATACACCCCTTCCAACCCTACTGCCTCCACAACATTTATTTTGAGTGGAGCCCCCAAGGACTCACAGTTCACTGAGGATAAAACCTCTGACTGTCTTCATGTCTTCAACAACAAGGAGAGGGAGAGGGGAGGTCCGTTAGGCCTGATCAGGGCAGAGTCACATACCATTTGATACCGTCATGACAACCAATTTGACATTTTGTTGAAATATAAATGTTTTTAAATACGGTAGTGGTCAAATGCCATACAGAGATGAGCTGGATGATTTTTCCACAGTGGAGCAGTAGACATTTAACCCTAAACCTCTCAATACTTATTAATTTATTTTTTTACAGTGATCACGTTTTGTTAAATTTATGCTATAAGCAATACAGTTACACAGAATACCTAAAAACGTCATGTAGTATAAGCATGTGCTATGCAGTAAACTCTGAAGTATTCTGCTCTTCAGTGTCCAAGTGTACCTACTACGGGGTAGGACAGGTTTGTAATCTATTTAAGAAGGTGGCTGATGCAGTCATTGTACACTGATCTCTCTGAGTACTATTGCTTATCAGTGCCCACTCTTAGGTGTCTGAATATAGTGGATTTATTTAGTTAGGTTTTTGTTCAGACCCTTAGTTGTCACTAACCTAAGTTCAGCAGTGTTTTGTTCCAGTCAGCTCAGCCTATTACCTCCACCTTCCGCTGCCAAGCAGTACGGGCCAAATCATGACTATAGATGGGTATGCATGTGTAACTCAAATTTTGATGTAAATCTGTCATTGACATCTATGGATTTGTGCTGAAATGCAAATTATGTGCATGGAAATCCAGTTAGATTTTGGCCTTACGATCTCTCTTGGTCATGTGTAGCAATACCTTGTTTAGATATGGTATGAATGTTACGGTGTGTATTCAGCCCTGTAGGGTCAGAGTCTTCTCTTTGGTGAACTTTTACTCTCCAAAATCCACTGCCTTACCAAGGGCTCTCAGCTGGGCCTGTCTCACATTTTATAGGAGATGGTGTGGAGAGTGCAGATGCTCTGAAAAAGGACACTGTCAACAGCCTGCCTGTGTCTGTGCACTGTTGTCAAATGTTTTGTGAATGGGTTGCATCTCATGTCCCACCTCCCTGGGGGCTGTTCCAGAAAGCAGGATCAATGAGTTAGCCAGCTAACGGTCCCCCCAAAAACGTAAATACCTGCATTTTTTTTCGAGAATTATCAACTTGAAAGTGGTAATGGTATAATTGACTTGACAACCAACAATCCATATTTGGGTTTAGTTTTCTCAATGAAAATGAAGAGATTTGTTTGGCTGCCTATCAAAGTTAACTGGCTACGGTAATGATCCTGCTTCCTGGAACACCCCACTGCTCATCAACACACTCTTTCCTCCAGATATTCTTACTTCAGTAAAATATTATTAACAGAACTCCTCACATGCACAAACAGCACTTCTGTGTCTTACCACCTCCTCTCCTCCCCTTGCCATGCTACACAACATGTGTATCAAACTCAGTATTCTGGTCTGGGACAACCATTCTAGGTGCAAAGCAGTGCCTCCTTTTTATTTACCTCTTCCTCTCTGTCTTGAACACAGTATGTGGTAGTGGCTGTATGACCACTCTGACTCTCAGCAGACAGTCAAGTGGACAGGCACATTAGCAGCACGCCCTCTGTTAGTCAGACTAGCATCGTTCTCAGACTTCTGCTCGGAGCGTGAAAGTGCTACTTCAGCAGTTTTCTAGGTTCTTCTCTTGACTTAACCATCGTAAGAAAGGGGAAACATTTGACCTGTACGTTTTTGATTACAATTTTATTCAAGAAAGAAAAATGCACTAATTTGCCATCCTTTATAGTATTATAAAATTAACGGTTGGTTAATTGAAGTTTTTAATTATTAGCGCTAAACAACACAAAACCCAATGAAACAATCACTTGACAGTTGTGCATGTTTGTAGAGATAATGTTTTGTATGGCTATTATCAAGCTTGTCAATAACGCCTTAAGATCTGTACAATGTGTTAATGGAATGATGCTTCCAAGTGACCCAGTTTCCCCGTTTTTCTGTAGCTGCAAAGGTGGATCAGTTCACTCTTGTTGTATTGACCCCTCTTGGCACTCTCCTGGTGTTTTATTCATAAGCAGAAAGGCATTTGGAGATGGACTGTATCTCTGGATAGGGAGAGGTTACAGTGAGGGATCATGTTAGGGTGAGTCCTTAGCATTGCTTGAAAGCTGGACCAGTAACTGACTCACTGTTTTTTACACACACACACACACACCACCCTCTGTTGTTAATGTGAGTGGACGTTGGGAGTAGGTCCCTGAAGGTGAGGTTGTGCTTGATGTATTGTAGTTCTGGTCCTGTCTGATCTACATGTGAGGCTTTTCAAACCAGGGACAGCGTTCCTTTTATTATTAACTGTACGGTCCGTTTTTGTTTTGTGATTATGGAAAAAGGCTTTATGACCCCTGTATAAAGTAGCCCTGTTGGTCTGATCTTGTATGACTGAGGTAAATAGACTGGATGGGATGGTGTTGTTGCCAGGCACTAGAGATGCAGAATTAAATCAGGAAGATGAGAATGGTTAAAAGTTTTAATGGAGTTGTGTATTTTCAGATTTGACATTTGTATTTTGGCACTAAAATTACTGCTTTTTACGTGACATTTGACCAGTTTTAAAAGAAACAGCATCCTTTTTTTTAAAGTATAAAATCTGCAAAATATATGCAATGATGTATGTAATATTCAATCCTCAAATATAATCCAGGTTGTATAAACTTTTGTATAGTGAGTTTTAATATAGTATGGCCGTACCAATATGTATTGATTCTTATCAAAAGCCTTAGTTGTCCACCCAAAGTGCTCCCTTAGAGTACAGTACCCTACACCTACCTGAACTTTACAAAGCATTAATAACTATATTTTGTTTCGTTTTTTTTATTTGTACCCTTTTTGAATAAAATAGATTTGTACTGTATATTTGTACCGCTGTGAACTACTTAATGCTGTTTTGTTTTTGTTTTGCTGTTTTAATTCTATGTACTTAAGGACACAAAGATATTGTATTTTTATTGTTACAGCTAACTTCTTGGAGACATTGCATTTATCATGTTTGTTAAGTAAACACAATAAAAAAAAAAAATATATATATATATATATATATATATATATACACACACACTTACTATTACCCTATTTTCAGAGTTGTGTTTTATTTGGTCTCTTCTTTGATTGGTCCACATGGAGAGGTGATATGTGGGTTCTGGAGCTAGTTCCAGGGTCATGAAGCAGCTTTGGGTTATGAATGATTTTATTACCAGAGTTCAAATTTGAGTTTCAGGATCATGTCTGAATGAACTATAGAGTTGTTTAACTACAGTACAGTATTTTCATTCCTATCATTCCATGTTCCTGCTCTGTTCACATCCCAGAGTTAGCATTGGATAGCACTACTCTGTGTAGGTGTTATAGAGGTTTATGATACTGTCTGTGTCTGCCATGAATAGAGAGGCCATTGTGGTCTGGAGAGAGCCAGTCCATGAGTGGCATGCTTTATTTGCTGACTGGTGCATAGGATGAACTGAAAGAGAAGAGAACGATTACTACACAGCGCGGGTGTCAAAGTCAATGTTTATTTCCACATTCTATTCCTGCTTTTAACATGATCTGTACATCTGTTAATCCAGTAGCAGAATGGCTGCCGTAAAAGTACTGTTCTGAGCAGTGACAACAGAACGAGCGTAAAGTGTTCTGTTTTTCACTTTTGTTTACCCTCATTGATTTTGGCCTTCTTAAAAGGATTTCCTTTGTAAACATGGACATCAAGAGAATATCCTGATAGACTAGTAAAAAGGCCAAAGTTCAAAGAACATCTTTTGATTAAATTGAACAAAAACAGGCAGGCATAGAATAACAGTAGAATACAAGTTCATATTGAACCATTCTAGAACATATGCAGTTTCACGACATGCAGTGTTAACCTAATCCAGACTGTCACGCTAGGCAGAGCTTTAGACAGTGCTGTTCAAAATCACAAACAGAACCTGGGAAACTGTCGATACAATTTCCTTTTGTAGTATTTTAATGTCAAAGAAGAGCGTACTCCACATTTTCCATTGCATTATTCCACTGTGTAAGGATGATGACACTAATATCAGCTGCCAGTTCAAATCAGTCAGAATACCCAGTATTCATTATTGTTCAGTACTTGGCAGAAATGTTGTTACAGATTTTATAGCAAAGATAATGACCGTGTGTGACAACACTGTCTGCAGCATGGCTCTGCTCTCTGTGTATCTTAAATTAGGATAGTGATATGACCCTGCTGAAAAGAAGTTCATGGACCAGGGCGCTGAATCTATGGCCAAAGAGGCCTCGCTGAGTTGCATCGCCTGAGTTGCACAATTCCATACATTTGAGTCCATTTGTTTTTTACTGCAATGTGCATAGTTTTAAGAGTCAAATTTCCCTTGGAATAAACAGCATTGTTGCATAGAGGTTTGAACCACTCCTAGACTTAAGGACAATTAGAATATAATAGCTTTTTCCCCTGTTGAGCGGGATGCTATTCTGTTCTGGGCTTTAGCCTGGTAGTGGCTCAAACTGAGAACCGGCTTAGTTCCTATCTTAAGGACTACTCCAGAAAACGAATCATGTACTGTAACATTGTCAATATGTGTCTGCAGAGCTCAGTTGTGAAACATTGTGTATCGGAGGTAACCTTTGTGGCAAGTAATTGAGAACATATGACCAAAGAGAAGGGAAAAAAATACATACAGTATAGAACCAAACAAAATGTGTACTTTCATCTATTATATACCAAACCCAAAAAATATCCCCACATTTTCTTTACAAAATATATATTCACATGTTGCATAAATATCAAATTGGAATGAGGTCAATGAAACAGATAAGACCAGAGATCTCTCCCAACTGGGCGAGGGTCAACAGGTTTAATAATGAGTCTAGAACATGCTCATTGGAGAGTGGAACTCTGCAAAGTGAGATCACTGGGAAAATGCAAAGATTAGTTATTCAAAATATAGCTGATATACCCTGACACAAGCAGTTGAAGTCGGAAGTTTACATACACCTTATCCAAAAACATTTAAACTCAGTGCTTCACAATTCCTGACATTTAATCCTAGTAAAAATTCCCTGTCTTAAGCCAGTTAAGATCAATTTTATTTGAATGTGAAATGTCAGAATAATAGAGGGAATGATTTATTTCAGCTTTTATTTCTTTCATCACATTCCCAGTGGGTTAGAAGTTTACATGCACTCAGTATTTGGTAGCATTGCCTTTAAATTGTTTAACTTGGGTCAAACGTTTCGGGTAGCCTTCCACAAGCTTCCCCAAATAAGTTGGGTGAATTTTGGCCCATTCCTCCTGACAGAGCTGGTGTAACTGAGTCAGGTTTGTAGGCCTCCTTGCTCGCACACGCTTTTTCAGTTCTGCCCACAAATATTCTATACGATTGAGGTCAGGGCTTTGTGATGGCCACTCCAATACATTGACTTTGTTGTCCTTAAGCCATTTTGCCACAACTTTGTTAGTATGCTTGGGGTCATTGTCCATTTGGAAAACCCATTTGCCAACAAGCTTTAACTTCCTGACTGATGTCTTGAGATGTGGATATATTGAAGCAACATTTTCCTGCCTCATGATGCCATCTATTTTGTGAAGTGCATCAATCCCTCCTGCAGCAAAGCACCCCCACAACATGATGCTGCCACCCCCGTGCTTCACGGTTGGGATGGTGTTCTTCAGCTTGCAAGCATCCCCCTTTTTCCTCCAAACATAATGATGGTCATTATGGCCAAACATTTTTATTTTTGTTTCATCAGACCAGAGGACATTTCTCCAAAAAGTACAATCTTTGTCCCCATGTGCAGTTGCAAACCGTAGTCTTATCAGAAGCATCTAAAACCATGATATAATTTTCTGGAATTTTCCAGGCACAGTCAAGTTAGTGTATGTACATTTCTGGAATTGTGATACAGTGAATTAAAAGGGAAATAATCTGTAAACAATTGTTGGAAAAATGACTTGTGTCATGCACAAAGTAGATGTCCTAACCGACTTGCCAAAACTATAGTTTGTTAACAAGTAATTTGTGGAGTGGTTGAAAAACTAGTTTTAATGACTCCAACCTAAGTGTATGTAAACTTCCAACTTCAACTGTATGAGCATATTTCAATACGTTGGCTAAGTGAGGAAGGAAATATGACAATTTGGGGCATTTAGAAAAATGCAAGTAAATTAGCACTCTCAGTTCACATGTTTAGTCCTAAATGTCCGAGAGGTAACTAACATATACAGAACAGTAACAGCAGCAAAGATTGTGGTTTGATGAGCCAAAAAATGTCAATGCAACAGAAGATGTAAAAAGGAAATTATTACCAACTACTTGGCAAAGGTTGAGTGTTGAAGGTACGAGGGAAAAACAGATTGACCTTCCCCAATGTGACTAATAAAAGGCAAAGAGACCTACAGTAGTGGCAGTATATTTTGAGTTGAAGAGAATATGCTGGAATGGAGGATAATGTTGCTCAAAACAGGGCTCATTAAATAGTACAGCATATTTAGAGCATAGCGGATAGAAATGTGATGTATAGAACAGGCCCGTTTTCTATCGTTCCCGTTTTATACAGTACATTTCTGACTGTCTTACTGAATGTTCTGTCCTGTTGAATATTCTCCTGGTGAGCTGTGAATACATCCTAAAGATAAACACACCCTCAAACTAAGGAAAAAAATCTGCATTCTCTTCTGTAGTGTAACGTGTAAAGAAGCTTGGAGTCAGAACGTAGGCCACAGAGGGCTCGGCCTCAGCCCCTTACTGAGGTAGTTGATTGGGTAGATATGAGCTAGCCAGAGCAGAGACCCACGTTGGCAGCGTGAGAGAGGTGTAGCTACCGGTAAACTCCAGTGACTTTGCTAGCAGAAGGGACAAGAGGCGAGGGAGAGAGCTATGGGCTACGTGACTCATTCCCACCCCTGAAGGTCCATGTGCAAAAGATGGAAGGGTGTAACTCCTCCTGTCACAATGGGCTGGTATGTCAAAGTCTGCTTGCCCCCAAAACAGAACAGATAAAATCTCTTTACAACATGCTTTATCAATACCTACCATTAAGTGAAACATTCTTGAACCTGCTCTTATTTCCTGCTAGTCTGTAATAAATTAATGTTATTTGCTGACACAGGAGTTCGGGTATCAAGTCGTTGGACACAGAAGCTGCTGGAATTTTAACCAGCATGGAATGGTTCCATCTGTGGCCATGGTAACCCACAGGCGTAGTGGAGAGGCCATTATAACTGTTAGTGGCCCAGTGTGCTGCCCCCAGTGACCTGGTCCTGCTAGGGCAGCTTCATGAAGAGGCTGTTGTCCAGAGAGGGGACAGGCATGGGGCAGGGGAACTGGAACAGGCTCATGTCTGCCGTCAGGGCAGCCATAGCAGCTGGGTCATGCTCTATCTGACCTCTCAGGGAGGGGTCAATCTTCTCTAGCCGCCGTTTCAGTCTCTTGGCCTCTCTCTCACGGATCAGCCTGGCCTGCCTCTTATCTGGCGTCTCGTTGGCCCTCTTCATCCGCATGGCCTCCCTGTCGCGCAGAAGCCTCCGTGTCCGTTGCTCCTCTGTCTCCTGCAGCCTCTGCATCCGCTTGGCTTCGCGGTCCCGCAGCCTCCGCAGTTCCCGCTCCTCGGGTGACTCGTGCTCCCGCTTGGTCTTCTTGGCGGAGCGCTCGCGCTCTAGACGGTGCATGCGTGCCTCCACCGGCTCGTTCTTTCTGCGCATGGCCCACTTCCTCATGGGAGACTGGGCGTCCACCAGCTGCTGGTAAGCCACACAGCTGTTGCACACCAGCAGCACTCCGGCCGGGTGCACAGGCATGGGGCTCAGGATGTCTGGCAGCATGGGTAAGCCGGGTGAGGGGCTGAGGGCGTCAGGGAAGGAGGGGGGTGAAGAGAGGAGGCTGTGGTGCAGTGACGGGAGTGGGTGGCCTGGGAGGTGTCCGAGACCTTGGCCATGGTTGTGTCCTGGGCCATGTCCATGTCCTTGGTTGTGGCCGGGGTTGTATCCCGGGCCGTGGCTGTGTCCCGGGATGTGGCCTGTGCCACGGCCAGGGTTGTGTCCTTGGTTGTGGCTGGGCCCGTGGCCGTGTCCCAGGCCATGACCGGGGTTGCCCATGGGGCTGCTGGAGAGAGACCGGGACATGGAACAGTTCTCATCTCCGCTGCTGCATTCCATACTGCTGCCTGTGTTCAGGACCTCTCTGAGCTTCTCCCTGTGTAGGGGGGCAGAGATGTGAGTAGTTACAGGACACAGCTGTTACAGGCTAGCGCAGACAGACAGCCTAACTCGCTAAACTCTGTAGATAACCCATGTCATTGTGTGTGTGAAAGGCTGAAGCACTATACTAGGGTATAGGACTTAAATGAGGTAGTAGTGGTTGTAGCTCACTCCAGTAACCACGAGCACAACCTTTCCTTGATCTTAACTGGCGGCTTTAAATCTGTAGTTTTAGTCAGAATTATCACCTTCTGTGAGAACTAAAGTAAATGAAAATACAGTTAAGCACACTCTTACAACTTTCTTGCCTTATGTTTGACTTTGACTTATGAGTGATTACCTTGATATAACTCTGAAGTGCTTACATACAGTCGTGGCCAAAAGTTGAGAATGACACAAATATTAATTTCCACAAAGTTTGCTGCTTCAGTGTCTTTATATATTTTTGTCAGATGTTACTTTGGAATACTGAAGTATAATTACAAGCATTTCATAAGTGGCAAAGGCTTTTATTGACAATTACATGAAGTTGATGCAAAGAGTCAATATTTGCAGTGTTGACCCTTCTTTTTCAAGACCTCTGCAATCCGCCCTGGCATGCTGTCAATTAACTTCCGGACCACATCCTGACTGATGGCAGCCCATTCTTGCATAATCAATGCTTGGAGTTTGTCAGAATTTGTGGGTTTTTGTTTGTCCACCCACCTCTTGAGGATTAACCACAAGTTCTCAATGGGATTAAGGTCTGGGGAGTTTCCTGGCCATGGACCCAAAATATTGATGTTTTGTTCTCTGAGCCACTTAGTTATCACTTTTGCCTTATGGCAAGGTGCTCCATCATGCTGGAAAAGGCATTGTTCCTGGATGGTTGGGAGAAGTTGCTCTCGGAGGATGTGTTGGTTCCATTCTTTATTCATGGCTGTGTTCTTAGGCCAAATTGTGAGTGAGCCCACTCCCTTGGCTGAGAAGCAACCCCACACATGAATGGTCTCAGGATGCTTTACTGTTGGCATGACACAGGACTGATGGTAGCGCTCACCTTGTCTTCTCCGGACAAGCTTTTTTCCGGATGCCTGTTACAGGAATTATTTTCCTCTATGTTTTAATACCCGATTAAAATTAAACACTCTGTCAATTCCTAAGAATTTGTAAGACTCTTATTTGCATAAAATGGACAGAGACCAGTCTCAAAAATCAACCAGCTGCGTTTATTCTCGAGAGTACTGAACATGATACAGTTTACCACAGATTATAAACTGAAAATGACGTCATTAGTTTACGTACTACCCCGTCTAATCAACCAGCAGTACAATGGCTGTATAGTTCTCAAGCCTTCCCACATTGTCTCTCCCTACTAAGATAATTTACGACCCAAGCCAAGGTCTGCCTGTGTAGATAAGCATTCTATCCAGTCTGGCTATAAGTTCATTCATTTCTACCAAGGAACAGACAGTCATTGTTCTAATTCTTGATTATATTTACACACATTATATTCAGTACTAAGGTTAAAAGAAAATTCATACATCTATACAGTAACATAAGTTTTCTGATTAGTCAGTCCTGATTGAAATGTATACATAATTAGTCATTATTGATAAAAAATCATCAGAGAAAATGACTTTACCCCAGTCCTCAGCAGTCCAATCCCTGTACCTTTTGCAGAATATCAGTCTGTCCCTGATGTCTTTCCTGGAGAGAAGTGGCTTCTTTGCTGCCCTTTTTGACATTAGACCATCCTCCGAAAGTCTTCGCCTCACTGTGCGTGCAGATGCACGTGCAGATGCACTCACACCTGCCTGCTGCCATTCCTGAGCAAGCTCTGTACTGGTGTTGCCCCGATCCCGCAGTTGAATCAACTTTAGCGCTTACTGGACTTTCTTGGGCGCCCTGAAGCCTTCTTCACAACAATTGAACCGAAGTTCTTGATGGTCTGATAAATGGTTGATTTAGGTGCAATCTTACTGGCAGCAATATCCTTGCCTGTGAAGCCCTTTTTGTGCAAAGCAATGATGACGGCACATGTTTCCCTGCAGGTAACCATGATTGACAGAGGAAGAACATGATTCCAAGTACCCACCCTCCTTTTGAAGCTTCCAGTCTGTTATTCAAACTCAATCAGCATGACAGAGTAATCTCTAGCCATGTCAACACTCACACCTGTGTTAACGAGAGAATCACTGACATGATGTCAGCTGGTCCTATTGTGGCAGGGCTGAAATGCAGTGGAAATGTTTTTTGGGATTCAGTTCATTTGCATGGCAAAGAGGGACTTTGCAATTAATTGCAATTCATCTGATCACTCTTCATAACATTCTGAAGTATATGCAAATTGCCATCATATAAACTGAGGCAGCAGACTTTGTGAAAATTCATATTTGTGTCATTCTCAAAACTTTTGTCCACGACTGTACATAAACAGTTTAGCCGGAGCTATAACAGTGTCAGATTAAACACATGAATAAAGGAAAAAATACCTCATTGTCTGCTTATTACAGAAGGGAGGAAATCAAAAACTTCCCACGTATTATTCCTGTTATAATTTCACGCTTCATCCTTAATTATTATAACGTTACCATCCTAACATACACAATTCAGCCTTTACGAACTATACCCGAAGACATGAATACTTGGGGATTGCCTTCACTCCAAAAGGTCTGTTGCTACGATAATAATCCCAATTACAACAGTTCTTAGCCACATAGTTCCGCTTGTCTTATCATTTCCCCTGCATAGCAAACACGTAAACAATAAAAAAACAACGACAGACTTACAGGTTAATTGTCAGTTACAGTGGTGGAGGAGGCACAGACCTGTTGAAGTTGTTGGTGTTGGTGAAGCGTGTCCCACACACAGCACAGTTGGAGAGGCGGTCCTCAGAGTGGATGAGAAGGTGGCGCCCCAGGGAGCCTGGCGAGCTGAGCGTGCGCCCACACACTGGGCACACGTAGTTCTTACTGCTGCCCATCAACGATGTGTGCTGCTCCAGACAGACAGAGAGACAGACAGAGTTATAGTCATTTAATTAGGTAAAGCACAATGGTTCTCTTTGTTTGTCAGTGTATTTTATAAGCAACCTAAAAGTGAGGACAAACCACAACAGTGCATATCTAAAAATACACATATCTACAATTGTGGCATAAACGTATGTGGTTATGTTAGGGTTTTCTTCCGTCGAAGGAGAGTCGGACCAAAATGCAGCGTGGTAATTTAGATTCATGTTTAATAAGCGAATAAAACACGAACAGATACAAAAACAAGAAACGTAACACAAAACCCTAACGGCCTATACTGGTGCAAAACAAACACAGAGAAAGGAACAATCACCCACGAAACACTCAAAGAATATGGCTGCCTAAATATGGTTCTCAATCAGAGACAACGATAAACACCTGCCTCTGATTGAGAACCACTCCAGACAGCCATAGACTATACTAGAAAACCCCACTAAGCCACAATCCCAATACCTACAAAAACACACCACATAATAAACCCGTGTCACACCCTGGCCTGACCAAATTAATAAAGAAAACACAAAATACTAAGACCAGGGCGTGACAGGTTAGCACTACACCATCATGTGAGAAAGTGGTTTGGTGGTAAACGTGTAATTCTGGCTCAGTTAGAAGACACTGATAACTTAAAACAAGTTGAAACATCCAAACCTTAGGTTTGACACATAACCCAGAGACTGATCACATGACTGGATCATAAGTATCCTTCCCTCTTTAGTGTAGTGATGACAGTAGCTACCAAGGAGGTTCAATGGTGATTATCTACCCCTAGCCCATTATCCCCCTGATCCAACCGCTGAAGCCTAAGGAGGCTTTGGCCCCGTCTGAATACTTGGTGCCATGGTGGGCTGTCTGGTACTGTACTGTCCTCACCTGGTAGACGTGTGTGATGAGCTGCTCGGGGCTGCTAAACTCCAGGGTGCACAGAGGACACACACAGCTGCTCATCAGGTCGGCCCCCTCCTCGCTCTCCTGAGAAACACAAAGGCATCAGTACTACTGTACACTCAGATACTGTGGATGCTATGTGGAGCTACCATACAGATCTGTTTCATCAGTAATATGTATGCTAATGATTGTGTAATAATACAGTAAGTTATGTAATGGTGGTTCTGCCTAAACTGAGAATGTAGGGCAAATATTAGAAGAGAATTTCATGTGTACATCTAAAGGGTGGATATGCTCATCCTCTCTACAGTACCCCTATGGCTGGTCCTGGGAGCAGGAATCCTGAATGGTAGGTCATAAGGTTGTGTGTGTGTGTGTGTGTGTGTGTGTGAGAGAATGAGAGAATTACCCTCAGGCCCCCAGTGACTAATTGACTGTCTCTATGACACACTGTATGACTCTGCCATGGTTGTGAATCACACCAAACAACCCGAGATGCTTTCTGTTTCTGGGGTCTGAAGGTGTGAGGATATTCTGTAATCGCCAGTTTACAATTTACAAATGCAATGTATTCAGACGTATTCTTGTGCTGCATCTCTTTTTGTAGGATTATTGAATAACATAATTCTGGAAATGGACAGTGCGGGGTGGGGCAATAACCTTTCCGCATATGTCTAGAAGGCCAGATGACCCTGAGATCTGTAGAACACTATCAAATCAGGAAGAAAATGCATGTGTGAATCAGCAACCAGGCAGGCCCACACTCAGTGGACACACATGATAACAGTACTAGGAGGAGAGAACACCCCTCCATGGGTAACCCTGACAGTGACACTCACTTCTTTAACTCCCCTGTGGTGTGTTCTCTTGGTGGAGGTCATGTGGTCGTCAGCTGAGGTGTTGGAGGATGAGTCGTGGTTGTCCAGGTCGCTATCACTGTCTTCTATGGAGGCAAACACAGCCCTATCAATATAGACAGACAACAGAACACAGACCTAGTCATATTCTCTCACGACACCCCCTACAGAGAGTATGTCACATTAGGGTCAGGGAAATGCCCTAAATGCCTACCTGAAATGCTGTCCTGTTGGGAATTGTTGCTGTGGCATTCGCTGTCCTCAATGAAATCGTCCCTGCCATCCATGTTAATAGTGTGGAGGGGGCCTGCAAAGCCGGTGCTGTGGAAGGGCCCTGTGAACAGAGGAGTCACAGGGAGATGATAGGACCATCAGAGGGAGGGGTGGCCCAATTTAACTAGGCATATCCACCTGATTTTCAAACACTTAAAACACGGAAGCCAAATGCAGAAACTACGGATACATCTTCCTTATCATAATTCATATTCGAGCCACTAGAAATCCCTGCATTAGCATGTTTCTTTTCGCTGATAAATCCTGAAAAAAAATACACCATATTACTGGCCTGCTAATGTGCCTGGACCTTGTAGGCTAACAGCTGAGTAAAACCCCAGAACTGATCCAAATGGTTGCCCAATCAGGCAAGCTAGATGCAGCCATTTCTAAATGAACATTTCAAAACGCTAGGCTTTTGAGCATTATTCAAAAGACAAACTACAGTGAAAATACTACAGCCTAGACTAGAGTTTTATACTCAATTGAAAACAAAATTCTTCATTACATTGTGTTGTTGTAGCCTAGGTAGGATACATTTATTCACTGCAGTATAAAGCCTAACATTGAGCTTATGAATTATGGGTTAATATGCATACGTTTCTAATTTAGGAGACAGTCCACATCCCATGCCTGTCAGTCTGTTGCGCAATTACACACCTGGGGTCTCTTCCTCTTAAATCTTGTGGAGTCCCAGAAAAAGCCAGACCACAAAAGCTTGTTGGACACTTATTTCGACTTATTTTCTTTAGCCTACTAATAGCCTATTAGAGGAGAGATACATGCTCGCGGAATGTAAAATAGGCTACAGCATTAAGAACGGGCGGGAGTTGGAAAGGAGAAGCCCAGATTTTCCTATACTAGGCCTATCTTAACACTGGGCTACATCCTGACAGAGCACACACACGTGGCCTGCTTATGTACCTTTCTGGACCTTAAATGTTGAGAATAGTCCCAAACTGATCCAAATGGTTGCATAACCAGGCCTAGGCTGTAGGCATTTGCAGTTATCTTTTTACAAAATCGGACGTCTGAGGTGTTATTCAAATTAGCCTACATCAAATGGACAATAACTGTGCACTCAAATGAGAACAGTAAAACGGTTTTTCTTGCACTCTGACTGGTAAATATTTTGCTTATTACATCAGCTACACATTACCAGCCTCTTTCCAGCTGTTCCCATTCACAACAGGCTATAGCAGGGGTAGACAACACCGGTCCTGGGGTGCCGCAGGCACTTCAGGTTTTTTATTTCATTGACCTGGAGGATCAGGTATGTTGAATTTAGACAAACATTGAACTGATCAATTAGCTCAGTTGGTCAGGTGGGGTGCCTAGTTGGAACAAAATCCTGCAGTACCTACGGATTGTTGAGGAGAGAAAGTGCATTGGTGTGATTACTTTTGACCACTTATTATGATAACACTGTTGCACTGATGCATTGCAAATAGTTGCACGGGACAGAGAGATGAGCACAGTGAAAAATAAGACCCAAAGAAATTGACAACCATTAGAAAAATGGAAGTCACTTGCAAACCATTTGAGCAATGGTGTAATAGATATGCAGGCAATATGGCGTCTGTTGCTGAAATGATACATTTAAATACAGTAGGAGTTAGTATATTGTTTTACATTAGGCCTACATTGATGTATTATTTGCAGTTGTCACTATGACAATGAACACACCCTGAAAGCACTGAATGGTCTGAACCAGTATCTGTGTGTTAGAGAATGCATGGTCACCTTATTAATAGACAGCGTGCAGTAGGATGCGTTGATCAGTTGATTGACAGGTGTAGGACTTCAGAACAATAAAAACTTTCCTCTAGTGTGGATGCTCACCAGCGTGTTATAGTTAGGTAGCCTATAGTTTATCTTTATAGTTATTGGCTTGGTGCCTGGCCCTTAACTCTGACAACACAACTAACGTTATTATCACAACAGAACTATTCTAGTAGGTCTAGCTAACGGAGAATGTGGATGAAATCAATGTAAAATTATGCACTCGTTTACTTAACTTTTATACTGTATACTATAAAATCTCTCCTTAAATAATTGACATTGGCTAATTTGCCACCGGCGAGCTGCAGTAGAGAAGTAAAGCGGAAGTCGAAGCCATCACTTCCGTTGTTTGGCTGTGCCCATAGCAACGTTCGAAAATAAGAGTGGATACGATGGGAAAGTGTGATCACTACCATGTCGACTTTAGTTTTTTTTAACGTTCTCGAAACGCAACACACAGACGCAAACAGGATGCAATTGAACATCTTAAAAAGGCATCAGGTACAAGTAAATGAATACACAAATAAGAATATAATTGTATATCTTAAATTACAGCATTTGGGAATTTGGTTATATAACCTTGAAGCCCATTCAAAAACCGGAAGATCGAGGAACCAAGGCAAAATGGGCGATCACTTTCCCATCGGATTCCTGATTGAGGCAATCCTCAATGACAGGAAAAAAAGATTTGTATTCATTTGATATAGAGTCAGGTGTGTACGAAAAGACAGTTGATATATTACAAGACAATGCAAGAAAATACAGCCAGCAGACAAAGCCTTGGAGGTAAAACGTGCTAGGAATAGGAATGACAGCCCTGGAACAGAAGATTGACAGGTCAGTAGTGCAAGGCGGAGCGTGATCATGAAGTCGGGGGAAGACATTTCTAGAGCACAGACCTGTAATATTTAACATTGAGGGCATAAACACCAGAGAGCCTGGTGTGTAGCCTGCACTTCAGTTACCTGGTGTAGGTGCTGACTAGCCACAAAATCCAAGCAATCTACTACACTTAGCATATTGAAGAAAGTGCTTCAGATTAGAATACCAAGCCTATCCAGCATTAAAGGAGTCGTAGCTACACACATAAACCCATCATAGCTGCTATAATACACTAGCCCCAAGATGGTTATAGAAACACAACATAGAATACATGAAAGGCCTAAACCTTTAAACAAAATCATTCCCCGAGCCTATATACAGTTGACATGGATGCTTTCATATTCACTGACATGCCAATATAATGCTGCATCAACACATCGCAGAAGCGCACATTGACACATGTACTCACACACAACCAGACCCCCAATTTTCACAGAAGCAGAACGAACATACACACTTATCCAAGCATGCTGCAGTCCCAGGGGGAAGCAGCCTGCACTCCTTTCCACTAGCAGCCTGCAAGGCACTGTATCTCCCTCTCTCAGTACCACCCACACACTGCACAGCCTGGCTCACCCTCTGTCCTCCCTGCTCATACGCAGTTCTGACTGTTCTATATCCATACCAGCAGCTCTGAGGGGGAGGCCAATGCCTCATACCAAGGAGCCCATATGTGTCTGCTTAAACCCCTCACATGGCGCTCAGCATTTTACAGCATCTCTGCTCATTGCATTAGTATCCCATTTCCCCTCCGATCTACACCCAAGCTTGACAGGGTTGGAATGGGAGCACAGGGCCTCTCCAGTTGTTAGTGACAGTACACTTATTCCGGTCATCAGTATACGTTAACGGGAGGTTTTATTTTGATCATTTTAATATCTCTCGAATGGAAAAATATATATATAAACTGCAACCGTTTAGGTTCCATAGCCCTCCAGTTATTACCCCCCCCCCCCTTCCTGTCCAGTCTTTCCATTCAGTGTGATGGAAGGAACATCTTTCATCCAGTTACCTGAGACTGGCAGAGGTAATTACAGCCTCTGTTCTAATCCTGGAGCAACACACCACTCAAATCAATCAAATCAAATCAAATTTTATTTGTCACATACACATGGTTAGCAGATGTTAATGCGAGTGTAGCGAAATGCTTGTGCTTCTAGTTCCGACAATGCAGTAATAACAAGTAATCTAACTAACAATTCCAAAACTACTGTCTTGTACACAGTGTAAGGGGATAAAGAATATGTACATAAGGATATATGAATGAGTGATGGTACAGAGCAGCATAGGCAAGATACAGTAGATGGTATCGGGTACAGTATGTACAAATGAGATGAGTATGTAAACAAAGTGGCATAGTATAGTATAAAGTGGCTAGTGATACATGTATTACATAAGGATACCATCGATGATATAGAGTACAGTATATACGTATGCATATGAGATGAATAATGTAGGGTAAGTAACATTTATATAAGGTAGCATTGTTTAAAGTGGCTAGTGATATATTTACATCATTTCCCATCAATTCCCATTATTAAAGTGGCTGGAGTTGAGTCAGTGTCAGTGTGTTGGCAGCAGCCACTCAGTGTTAGTGGTGGCTGTTTAACAGTCTGATGGCCTTGAGATAGAAGCTGTTTTTCAGTCTCTCGGTCCCAGCTTTGATGCACCTGTACTGACCTCGCCTTCTGGATGATAGCGGGGTGAACAGGCAGTGGCTCGGGTGGTTGATGTCCTTGATGATCTTTATGGCCTTCCTGTGACATCGGGTGGTGTAGGTGTCCTGGAGGGCAGGTAGTTTGCCCCCGGTGATGCGTTGTGCAGACCTCACTACCCTCTGGAGAGCCTTACGGTTGAGGGCGGTGCAGTTGCCATACCAGGCGGTGATACAGCCCGCCAGGATGCTCTCGATTGTGCATCTGTAGAAGTTTGTGAGTGCTTTTGGTGACAAGCCGAATTTCTTCAGCCTCCTGAGGTTGAAGAGGCGCTGCTGCGCCTTCTTCACGATGCTGTCTGTGTGAGTGGACCAATTCAGTTTGTCTGTGATGTGTATGCCGAGGAACTTAAAACTTGCTACCCTCTCCACTACTGTTCCATCGATGTGGATAGGGGGGTGTTCCCTCTGCTGTTTCCTGAAGTCCACAATCATCTCCTTAGTTTTGTTGACGTTGAGTGTGAGGTTGTTTTCCTGACACCACACTCCGAGGGCCCTCACCTCCTCCCTGTAGGCCGTCTCATCGTTGTTGGTAATCAAGCCTACCACTGTTGTGTCGTCCGCAAACTTGATGATTGAGTTGGAGGCGTGCGTGGCCACGCAGTCGTGGGTGAACAGGGAGTACAGGAGAGGGCTCAGAACGCAACCTTGTGGGGCCCCAGTGTTGAGGATCAGCGGGGAGGAGATGTTGTTGCCTACCCTCACCACCTGGGGGCGGCCCGTCAGGAAGTCCAGTACCCAGTTGCACAGGGCGGGGTCGAGACCCAGGGTCTCGAGCTTGATGACGAGCTTGGAGGGTACTATGGTGTTGAATGCCGAGCTGTAGTCGATGAACAGCATTCTCACATAGGTATTCCTCTTGTCCAGATGGGTTAGGGCAGTGTGCAGTGTGGTTGAGATTGCATCGTCTGTGGACCTATTTGGGCGGTAAGCAAATTGGAGTGGGTCTAGGGTGTCAGGTAGGGTGGAGGTGATATGGTCCTTGACTAGTCTCTCAAAGCACTTCATGATGACGGATGTGAGTGCTACGGGGCGGTAGTCATTTAGCTCAGTTACCTTAGCTTTCTTGGGAACAGGAACAATGGTGGCCCTCTTGAAGCATGTGGGAACAGCAGACTGGTATAGGGATTGATTGAATATGTCCGTAAACACACCGGCCAGCTGGTCTGCGCATGCTCTGAGGGCGCGGCTGGGGATGCCATCTGGGCCTGCAGCCTTGCGAGGGTTAACACGTTTAAATGTCTTACTCACCTCGGCTGCAGTGAAGGAGAGACCGCATGTTTTCGTTGCAGGCCGTGTCAGTGGCACTGTATTGTCCTCAAAGCGGGCAAAAAAGTTATTTAGTCTGCCTGGGAGCAAGACATCCTGGTCCGTGACTGGGCTGGGTTTCTTCCTGTAGTCCGTGATTGACTGTAGACCCTGCCACATGCCTCTTGTGTCTGAGCCGTTGAATTGAGATTCTACTTTGTCTCTGTACTGGCGCTTAGCTTGTTTGATAGCCTTGCGGAGGGAATAGCTGCACTGTTTGTATTCGGTCATGTTACCAGACACCTTGCCCTGATTAAAAGCAGTGGTTCGCGCTTTCAGTTTCACACGAATGCTGCCATCAATCCACGGTTTCTGGTTAGGGAATGTTTTAATCGTTGCTATGGGAACGACATCTTCAACGCACATTCTAATGAACTCGCACACCGAATCAGCGTATTCGTCAATGTTGTTATCTGACGCAATGCGAAACATCTCCCAGTCCACGTGATGGAAGCAGTCTTGGAGTGTGGAGTCAGCTTGGTCGGACCAGCGTTGGACAGACCTCAGCGTGGGAGCCTCTTGTTTTAGTTTCTGTCTGTAGGCAGGGATCAACAAAATGGAGTCGTGGTCAGCTTTTCCGAAAGGGGGGCGGGGCAGGGCCTTATATGCGTCGCGGAAGTTAGAGTAACAATGGTCCAAGGTCTTTCCTCCCCTGGTTGCGCAATCGATATGCTGATAAAATTTGGGGAGTCTTGTTTTCAGATTAGCCTTGTTAAAATCCCCAGCTACAATGAATGCAGCCTCCGGATAAATTGTTTCCAGTTTGCAGAGAGTTAAATAAAGTTCGTTCAGAGCCATCGATGTGTCTGCTTGGGGGGGATATATACGGCTGTGATTATAATCGAAGAGAATTCTCTTGGTAGATAATGCGGTCTACATTTGATTGTGAGGAATTCTAAATCAGGTGAACAGAAGGATTTGAGTTCCTGTATGTTTCTTTCATCGCACCATGTCACGTTAGTCATAAGGCATACGCCCCCGCCCCTCTTTTTACCAGAAAGATGTTTTTCCTGTCTGCGCGATGCGTGGAGAAACCTGTTGGCTGCACCGCTTCGGATAGCGTCTCTCCAGTAAGCCACGTTTCCGTGAAGCAAAGAACGTTACAGTCTCTGATGTCCCTCTGGAATGCTACCCTTGCTCGGATTTCATCAACCTTGTTGTCAAGAGACTGGACATTGGCAAGAAGAATGCTAGGGAGTGGTGCGCGCTGTGCCCGTCTCCGGAGTCTGACCAGAAGACCGCCTCGTTTCCCTCTCTTTCGGAGTCGTTTTTTTGGGTCGCTGCATAGGATCCACTCCGTTGTCCTGTTTGTAAGGCAGAACACAGGATCCGCGTCGCGAAAAACATATTCTTGGTCGTACTGATGGTGAGTTGATGCTGATCTTATATTCAGTAGTTCTTCTCGACTGTATGTAATGAAACCTAAGATGACCTGGGGTACTAATGTAAGAAATAACACGTAAAAAAACAAAAAACTGCAGTTTCCTAGGAACGCGAAGCGAGGCGGCCATCTCTGTCGGCGCCGGAAGTGTGTGTGAGGAGCATGGTCTGTGTGCGAGAGGGTTGAGGAATAAAATCTATCATTTAAAAAAAAAAAAAAACTCCCCTCTAATATTCACAGCGCTGTCATTCCTGCATTAACTTTTTAGCGGAGTGTAGTATGTGAAAATAGTTTAGGCACATTTCCCAGTGATCCAGGCACTCATTAGCATTGGTAGAGTGGGTCTGATTGTTGAACTATGAACTGCTACAGACTGGCTCCACGGCGCACCGCCAATGATTGATGTGAGAGCTACCCATCCCCCACTGCTAGGCTCTGTCTGTACATCTGTCTCTCTTCTCCCACCGGCCCTCCCTCCCCATGTCTCTGCCACTCTGATGTTATCTCTGAGTCTGCGTGTCTGTAGGCAGGAGGTGACGCAGTGTCTGACTGAATCCAGACAAAGACAAACTCATCAGCCAACAGACACAGAGGGAAAGAGGAGGAGGAAGGGGGGACAAATCAAAACAGACAAAAGAGAGAATGCCAAAACTCTACTCAAACACTAAGCAATGGGGCTCCTGTTGAATTCAAGCTCCCCTCTTTTTTACCCACCCTCGGTTCCAACACACACAGACAGACGCCACACACACACAAAATACTGTCTGAATCTCAAGGAAGTGCTGGGGCCCCTGCCTTCCATCCATGTACAGGCACTGTGGTGTTCAGGACCATGGGAATGGTGAAACACAGACATCAGATAATCCCAGACTCCCAGATCATTTCTCACTTCGCCTAATTGGCAGCCTGGTATTTAATTAAGGCAAAACGGAAGTAACCGCCATCACCCCTTTTCTCCAGAATCTCTCCCTCTCTGTGGAGCCCTCCTCCCCAGTGAAGTGTCTGAAATGATCCCAACTCTGCTCTCAGACAAATCAACACAAAATGACCCATCTGTATGGCTTTATAGATCCACAATGAAAACTATTTTTGATACAACCGGAATGCATGCTATCAAAACAGACCTGTTTATCGTCACTAACCCTTTCAGGGCTAATGAGACTTCTAAAACAGCTGCTGTTTCCCCTGCTATGCTTTCCCTTTACCCCAGCCATGATTGGCTCAGACAGGCTAGCCGACTAGTTTTCCCATGCTGGTAATGTCTGTGCGCTACATCGAGGGACATTTCACATCAGTTCAGGACACACACACACCACTTTTAAGGATTATTATCATTTTTCATTAGATGGTGGGTTAAGAAAATGGCCTATTATCATTTTATAAACTATGTGGTATGTGTGTGTGCGTGTGTGAATTTGTCTTGGACCACCTGTATGTGGTCATAGGAAAGTGTGAAAGTCTGATTCATTCTGAGGGTAATAAAAAAGACTGTTGTTATTTCATAACTATCAGCCAGAAGTAGTACGTGAAGCTGGGAGACGTCACTTTAGAAGCCCCCCAAAAAACGCCTTAAGATTGTTAATGTATGTTGTTGTTTTACTATACTGTGTTTGAACAACAGAGATCTATGGACCAATACGTCTATCAGCAGATCACGCATCCTTACTGTGTTACTGTTTCCCGTGACAGATGTTGTTAGCATATAGGGATTATTGAGGCCATTAGAGCAATACGTATTTCAACACCATACTTAAACAAACTAGCCTCGCCTATGTTTAGAAAAGGACCCTAAAGGCTACATGGACTTATGCGTCCCCAGGCATCCAGTAGCCTACACTGAAGGATCAGCAGGCCAATTCATCATGCACTCAGTTTGACTTTTTAGCATGCATAGGAAAAGGACATCATCACCATCGGTAGAAATGTTTGTCAGGCAACTACACAGCTACCAAACCTGTAGTACCTAGACTATACCTGCTCTGGAGTAGTCTCCCATTGGAATTGGAGGAATGTTGCTTGCAGATAGCCAACGTAGTCAGTGACACTGAAAAACATCCTCCCCTAAGCTGATGACTATGACAGACACAACAGCACTCATGGAACAGAAACGTTTAACGAAACGTGTTTTAGTGGGCTCTGATTACAGAAACCAAGCAGTGCACCTTTCCATTTAAAAAAAAAAAGATATGGTCTCTTATATTGGCCCCAGGCATTGACAATGCTAGTGGTATGACCAACATTGCTATTCTCCACTGGCTGTACTGGTTCTGTATCTGAATCTAAGATGTCAATGTGAGAGCTTATCCAGAGAAACAGAAAGTACAGTCAATGCAAAAGCATGTTTTACCTAGTTTAAACTGACATTTTATGAGGGACAACATCTTACATGGATTCTGAGACCAAGAAGGGTGAAATCTGTCCTAATCTCAAGACTAACATTGTTTATTTTCATTGACATTGGTAGGCTATATCGTACTCTCAAAACAAGAGTTGAAAACAGGGACCAGCATGCCAAACAAAGTATCGAATTAAAAAACACCAACATAAGCGCCGGTAAACACATGGAAATAACTATCTGAATAGTTTCCCTCGGATAAAACGACCTGCGCATGCAATTGTGAGGTTGTCATCTCCATACAAATATTAATATCATAGTATTAGTAGCCTAATAATGGTTCCTGATAATTTTGGGGGGTTCGAAGATAGACAGTCGTCGGTGTCACGCGCGTTGATTCAATGTATCATCAAAATTATACAAATATTGACGTCTACGCGCCACATAGGTTGAACTAAAACATTGTATCAGGCGCTTGTATCAACGATGGTGATTGACACATTGTCTTACAGTACACAATTGCAACGGTGGTGAAAACAATCGTCTAGTTAGATGGATGGAAATGATACTCCTCACTACTTTTCAACAAGTAAAAATGGCATTTACAATACCTGAGATACCTACAATTAACTTTGAAGGGGCTGTTCTGTTTTCGCCTGGACATATTATCCCCCACTCCCGGATGGAAAAAATCGAATCTCCTCCTAGCCCAGACAGATTTGAAGATTCCCCTATGCAAATCCAGCTGTATTCCGTAAAGGGACTCCCTTTCGAGAGTACAACAATATCACTTAAAAAATGATTTAAAATAAATAACAAGATGCCCGATCAAAATTGTTTACCCATGTAGAGATGAACACAGCTTACACCATTGGTGAGAGTCGGGGTCATTTAAATGAATACAAAACAAATAGGCTATATAAAATGTTTAAATAAGCCCAAATGGCTTGGTTACAATCTGATCCACTTAAATTTAAAACACTCTCCTGTCGAGCTATATATCATTTCCAAATTATAGAAAATGCGATGGGGTCCTATCCAACCCGGCCTGAGATGGTATTTGCTCAGCAGCCCGGAGCAGCTACAATCCTGCGTTGCTGTCGCTTTGCCAATGCACTGCAGCGATACACAGGCACAGCTTCTTCTTCGGTATAATGAAGTTCGCACATTTTGTGCATGCTGCCACCTATTGTGCGGTAGTGTGTGGTCATCATGTCAATTTTTGTAACACAAAAAAAGGGGGGGGAAAAAATAGATGCACCACCAACTAACCCTACACCTATTTAATTAAAAAATAATATATATATATATATATATATATATATATATAATATATATATATAATTAATCACCAGCTCATTCCACTACTTTGACCCTAACTGATCCTACACCAGTCCGATGGCCTGGGAGGACCGGATTCTGGTTCACCACACCTTGTATCTCTTCCGCAGTAAAACCGTATACACCCAAGTACTGCCACCACAACCTCTACCTTCTGTGATTTACATTCCATTTCTGCGGTACAAATTGATAACCATGGCAATAAATGCTAAGAAGCCAACCTTACTGAAGCACAAATTTAAATCAGTCTGTATTGGCCTAAGCCTACTACTCACCCTTGATCCATCATCCTCTACTCTCTTCCCTGCCTCAGCGTGACACCTTCTGTTCTACTCTGACCCTGGCATCTTCAGCCTGTCTCTCTCGCACCAGGCACTTCTGATCCCCAGCAACACAGGCACCCTCACAATTGACCGTTTTTCCCCACCGATAATACCTTCACCGATTTAACATTACCCAACTTATTTTCTACCCAGCCTGAGACTACACATGGCTCAGCCAAAAGGCAGGATCCGCTTTCTCCAAAAATCTCACTCCCACTGGGCCAGAATCCTCCTTTGCATGACCATCGGAGCACCCTTGGGGCACAGGCACAATCAGGGGCCATCCCATTTCTGACACCAGTGTAGTGAAGTCGGAGTGGTAGTCCTGACTCTTTTGAGGAGGTTGCTAGGTGTTGGGTTAGGGCAGCTATACTACTGGTACCAGCAGTGGGAAACCCATGGTTTTTCCTGGCCTTTAATGGCCGTTTTTCACTGTTCACATTCTGGTTTGTGCATGGGATACTTTCGGAAGAAGGGGAATATAAGTGCCTCTGTAACCGATGTGAAATGGCTAGCTGCTAAGAGGTCTGGACCTTTATAACCCATGTAGTAGTGTGCATGGCCCGAAACCTGGTGACGCTGGTTGAAACACCGCTCCAGTTGTTCCTATACAGTATATTTTCTGATGGCGGAAAGAAATGTATAATCAATTTTTAAAAAGTATAAAGAAGCTATGCAGCGCATGTCCTGATTGAACTTAGTGCGGCATTGTCTGTAAAGTACACTAGATGGAGCCCACAAACCTCACAAAATTACAATTGTCATAACATTACATGTTGACGTCATCACTGACTGCCACGAGGTGAGGTGTGCGAACCGCAGCACGACGTTTACAGACACATTATTACTCATCCGCACATTTCGGACACATCTAAATACGATACATCAAATAGCTACCTAGCTAGGTAGAACACCAGCCAAGCAACATAATCAGATTGTGGCGTGATATAATAACAATACTCGAAGAGTGCATTAATATATCTAAACGGCTCACAAGTGTAGCTAGAAAGGCATGCATGTGTTAGTTAGCTATAAGGGGTTCTTTATCTAGTTACTAGAAGCTATAGCATTATTGCAGTGGTTAAATAAACATGTTCGTATTACCGTAATGCTTACATACATACCAGCATCCCATGTTACTTAATCAAATATCACATAGCAGTATCGAAGCTGGTGGATTTGCTAGCCAATTGAGAATTCTGCAAATAATTTGCACGCTCGCCTGTTTGAGGTCTTCGTTCCTTTCTCGTTCCACAAACGCTGAAGTTTTGGTTTTTTCGGTGTAACCCTCCGCCTGCGGTAGAAGTGCTGAGGCTAGGAGAGCCACCATTTTGAATGTCTGGTCTGTTCCTCCCTCCGTCGCAAATAGAGAAGATTCCAGCTATTGTCTGGTATCAATACGGTTGGTGAGTATAACTTTATACAACTATGTGAGTTAAACAGATGTGTTTATTTGATTATAGCTGAAAAATCAGCACGACTTTGTCTTAAACCGCGGTGACAATAATCCATGTTGGCGCTACATGATCGGAAGTGAGGCTGCGCTAACCAGCCAGTGTACGGGGGGGGGGGGTTGTCTGTCAGAGAAGCGGTAGCCTGGTGTCGGCTAGCTGGTATGCTTACCTGATATGTACTTGTGCGATCTTTAACCTTAGAAATCTGTTTTTATACTTAACTTTTACTTGCTTATACGCCTTCAATTTATGTCAATATTGCATTTGGTTATTTGCTGTGTTACTCAAACGAGATGTACCGGTAGGTATGTAGGAAAGGCAGCTATCTAGTTAACTAATCCTACTAGCTAGCTAACTTGCTAGCTAAATCAGTGCGATGAAGGCCTCTTTGCAATTGCGTAGCTATCTAGCTATGATCTGTATGTTCACTTGCTAAAAGTGTTTACTTATGTCTGAGAAATTAGAAGGCTGTTATTGTGCTATGTTCGCCCTGAAATGGCCTCTGCTCGGGCGTTGGATTGTTAGCTTGTTAGTGCTAATGCTAACTAGTGGTAACGTGACAATGCATAATATATTTGACAGGTGTGGTTAAAGGTTCGTAAAGTATTGCGTTCAAGAGATGATTAGCAATTGAACTATCTTTCTGTGGGCTTGTGATCTACCATAGCAAGCTAACCACCCTACCCAGCTAACGTTACTGGCTAGCCAGCTACTTGGTATGCAGAATGTAGATATGTACGGACGTGGAAGTTACCTAGCTAACTACTGTAGTTTGCCAATAACGTTAGCCAACTACTTGGCTAACATAAACTTAGTTAGCGCAATACATTGATGTGTTCAAGTTTAACTCTAACGTATACCCACGCTTCAAATAAGATGTGTGTTATACCTAGCTTGGGT